>NC_137811.1:34206065-34448565 GCF_963921795.1 Nannobrachium achirus | reverse complement strand
GAATGCAGTTTTTACTATGGTGAAAGAAATGCAAATGCCCTCTTTCCATGCCATCCCTGAAGGCAGCATTCAAGAGAATTGTCTTGTCCAAACTCTCCTGAACTTGAATGCAGCATCTTATGTTGAAAGAATTGGCCTCTCTGTGTAGAAATCCATGCCATTACGCCACATCTCCAGTATTGACTTGATTATGCTTATAGTTCAGTGTGGTATCAAGCACCAAAAATAGCTACCTCCAAGCTCACAACGCGTCGCAGCACGGCGCGTTGTGAGCTTGGAGGTATGCTATTTTCGACATTTTCACCAAAAGGCCCTTTTCGAAATGTCAGCCCCTGCCTCTCTAACATTCTCTGCACGTCCCTGGGCAGCAGGGGCGTAGAGGTTGGGGCTTCATGGTTGGGGGTGGGGCTGGGGAACTCGGGTTGAGTTGGGGGGGGGGGCATTGGCACTTTACGACCATGAGTTGATGGAGGCTGTCAGGAGGCAGAGCTAAGCCAGACGGGATGAAGGGTCTTGGGGGGTAATGGTAGTCAACTTGGCCTCTGCAGGGTTTATCTCAATTGGAAATAAAACAGATAAGATGCTTTTCTGAAGCTGTGTGATCTTTGACTTGACCCTTGATTCTGTGAGGTCATTTTTAATTGGTAAAATGATGACAATGGCAGAGGAACAGAAACTCACAATTTTAAAGTGTCCTGATGCTGGCAAAGTCAGAGACATTTTTCCGCTGAAACTTTCACAACAATTGTGTACGATTTTTTGTATGGGGGCATTGAAGAGGTGCCTCTAAAATTCTCCCTAAAGAATGCGTATTTAAGTTAATGACTGATGATTAATTAAAGTTAATCATATTCTTCAAGTATGTGCAAATAAATGAGCTTGCTGTGGTTGCGATAATAATATACATAATATTTTCACTTTAATATCTCTCTGTCAGGGACATGCTGGGCCCCTGATTCAGCCCGGGAAAAAGAGTTGTAGAGGCCCTCACAGCGCGCTATAGAGAGAGATCTCTCTCTATAGCGCTGCTGCTACTCAAAGATTTGCCATTTCAGATCATGACAAGTGACAAGCCAGTGGGCCAATTACATGAGTTATATTTCGTTGTTGGCGGGTGGAAACCTTGTATGTCCAAAACCGTTTGTTTTGTATTTATCATGTTAATGATTTAAACTACGCGGTGCGAGGCGTTGTGTGCTTGTAGATCTGCTGTTTTCACTACTTTTGTGCGACGGCCTTGTATGATGAAGCAGGGCTTTGCTTTGCGAAAAAATGTATACATTTGAAACTTGAAGATATAAGGTTTCTGGCCGACAGTGACAATTTACTTTGTTGGCCGCCCAGCCCCCAAAACGGAACGAAGGCCGACATTTTATTTTTTTCCTAATGGCCGGCCTGGACCGGTCGGGAATGAACCGGCCGTTCGGGAGTTGTCCCTCTTTTCCCAATGGCCAGCACGTCCCTGCACCCTGTGATGTATTTGAGCTAGGCATTCTGGAATTCACGAAGCAGAAAAAACTTACATTGATACTAACTCAAATTGTGTAAGAGTACTCTTGTGCATGTGGAGGTGGAGCTACATTGCTCAACAGACTTGAAACTACAATTGCGGATATTAGCGACAAGTCATAAGGGTTCAATTTGATAACCTGGAGAATGTAATTAGACATCACATCTAAGGTGTGTTTTACAATGTCATGGCCCCTGACGTACTGACCTAGCAGATACACTATAATGGATTATAACTGTGATTATAATACACTATAAAGTATGAATGTATTACTATGATAATTATAATACACTATTATAGATTATAATAGTGGTTATAACACAATAAAATCTATTATCATGTATTACAACTATATCCTGGTGGTCTAAATGAAAAGTCAGTGAGTGATCAGTCATTATGAAGTGTTTGGCCCTGTTTGGCCTATAGCTCAGACCTACTCTAGATTGGATACTTTTTAGTACCATGTTTAGTACCACTTTCACACCACTCTACCCAGGTCCTTGTAGTGGAAAACCTGGCACAAGTGGGCGGTGTGGTGTGGAGTGGTGTGGTGTTGGGCCTGTGGAAAAGGGGCTTAGAAATGTATCTCACTGACTGACGGCCCATCTTCCTCTCCTGATTGACAGGCCGGGTTCTGTGTGATACTATTGGACACTCAGATAGTGTGTTATAGGAGGGGATCCTCTGTGGTTTCTGAGGCCCACTTCCACAGGGGAGGTCTTGCCTAGCATGGCGCCATGGGGATGGGCCTTCCCTCGCCCCGCCGACCAGACTGGGGTTAAATTAGGAAAGGCCAAACCCCAGAGCCGTGGGCGAAACGTGGGCGAGGTCAGATGCTCTGGTCTGCTTTGATGGTGGTGGAGGTTAGCGAGCACTCAGACGCTCTTTCTATCTCCCTCTTTCTGGAGCCCAACAAGGAGGAGAAAATGACCGAGTGCTGCTCATCGCTGGAACCTGATTTATACCTCTTCACATCTATGTAAGCTCAGAAGCTTATGTGAGTGTATAGATCTGCTATTTTCGGCACTTGACACTGTCGTAAATTATACATAATGCTGCTAAGTCTGGTATGCATACGTGGACACATACTGTATCTACCAGGGACATGCTGGGCCCCTGATTCAGCCCAGGAAAAAGAGTTGGAGAGGCCCTCATTGCGCGCTATATAGAGAGAGATCTCTCTCTATAGCGCTGCTGCTACTCAAAGATTTGTGATAGTGACAAGCCAGTGGGCCAATTATATGAGTTATATTTTGTCGTTGTCAGGTGGAAACCTCATGTCCAAAACCGCGAGGCGTTGTGTGCTTGTAGATCTGCTGTTTTCACTACTTTTGTGCAAACAGTTTAATTTTTTACTTTTGTGCAAACAGTTAAATTTTTTCCTAATGGCTGGCCTGGACCGGCCGGGAATGAACCTGCCGTTCGGGAGTTGTCCCGCTTTTCCCAATGGCCAGCACGTCCCTGGTATCTACCATAAATACATGTTATTGTCTCCGCCAGGCCGAAGGCAAGGCAGAGGCTTTGGTTTCCCAACGGGTCTGAGCTGAACCGGAGGTAGGGAGCGCTCCGCTGGAGCACACGCATGCATCCATGTAAAACAACTCTTACATTCACACCTCAACAACGTTTACCAAAGCTGTAGTGTCACACCATCAGGCATTAGCATAGGAACGAGCCTGGATGTATATCAATGGTCTGCTAACTCCAGTAGTGTAGGTGTTAAGCGACGTGCGTGTGACGTCATTAAATTAGCGTGCACCCAAACATTAGGCCTACAGCCTTATGGTAGCACTATAACAGGCCGATCTGCGTTTTTACCTATAACGGCACCGATCTGCGTAAAACTTTGTATGCGCACTCCCTAGAGGCCAAGGAAAAACCTTTGCCCTGCGTTTTTCACATCTGCCTTTTATAGCGCCGCCAGGAGGCCGACTCATCTAAAGTTTCAGTGGCCCGTTTTAACAAAATGCTTCAAATCGCAGCTTCCGATTGCGGTGAAGCTTTGCACGCACATTCGACAAAAGGTTGAAGAACAAATGCCACCCTCTTGACATTTCCCATTATAGCGCCACCAGGAGGCAGATTTTTGCAAAACATTTTTTTTTATATTACACCATCAACATTGCTGGCCCATAATAACCTACCTGGCAGAGGTGAAAATAAATTGTATATATGCATGCACACACACGCACACACGCACTCACGCACACACACACACACACACACACACACACACACACACACACACACACACACACACACACACACACACACACACACACACCACACACACACAAACACACACACACACACACACACACACACACACACACACACACACACACACACACACACACACACACACACACACACACACACACGTCACACACACCTACTACTCTATTCCAGTTGGACTCCTCTGTGGGAAAAGAATATGTGTGAACTCGTCCCCCGCAGATAAACAGTTGGTAATTAGTGTGGGAGGCCAAGATGTAGACAACAGACGGTGATTTGCTCAGAGAATCCTCTGGTCTTTCCCCTGGATCAGCTGTAGCTTTCTGATCAGGTGGTTCCAGCTGTTTGGCCTCCTTTTTCTCGCACGGCCCCAAGGTTACTGTCTGAAACCTGGCCTCAGTCTCCCTATATGAGCTTTACTATTCTCTCTGATGAACTTGCTTCAAATCAAAACGGAATTGGGCTTTATGTAGACTTCTTGGCCTGTATGTACTTTAGGCCCTGTGTGCCTATACATATTTATAATATAATAGAAGGCACATATAGGCTTAATCCTTGTGCATGTTTTCTTGAACTAAAAGTACTATAGAGTTTGTACGATACTACTCCCCCCCACCCCCACCCCCAAACAATTCCACTTGCTAAACATTAATTTAGCATATTGCACATCAGTGACACTGATGAGTTGCGTGTGCGTCTTTGAGGGGGGGATATTTGTCACTGTGGGAAATTCATCATTTTAAATGTATATTTTCGCAAACAAATTTAACTGCCTTTGCAGCACACATCAAAGCTCCCAATCTAGAGAGGAAAGAGCCCAGTCATTGGTTGTTCCTGGGCCATATTGTGAACATATGGTTCAGGGAAGGCGGTTTTCCCCAGTTTGGTGAAAACATCAAGAACTGAAAGCAAAAGAGAATAAACTAAAACAGTAGGGGGGAGGGGGGGGGGCGACAATAAAGTGACCAATAGTGAGACTCTTACTGGTACACACGGTATGAACTTCGTGGCCTTGTGCGAGTCAAAGCTTGTGAAGTGCCAATGAATGTTTTAGCGGACACAGACAAGAGGCAAGGACCAGCTGTCGACCTGATGTTTTCTTGTTCCCACACGACTGTGAATAGATCATAGCATATGATTAGGCCTAATTTATACTTTTTAGTAGGACCATGACTGAGAAACTTGATGCATCGCTTCACATTTTTCAGTTGAAAATCTGTTATTTATGACAAGCGACATGTTTGCTGTCCAGCTTAAAGCTGCAGTCTCACTTTCTGTTTATGCTTACTATAAAGGTACCACAGTGCTCATAGTCTAGTAGTATTAGAAACATACAGTACTTCAATGGATTTAAGAGGATTGCATTCAATCTCAAGTTGCATTCAGTCTAAATTTTTGATGAAGGTTGGATAGCCAAAAAACTTTTTGTATTTGAATGAAAAACATAAATGTTACCCTCTTTAATCTATTGATGCTCTCTCTCGTCCAGTGATCTAGAGAAACGTCCATGTGATACTCAATTGTAATTAAAATGGAAATGATTTATGTCTCTTTAAAAAATGAAAAACAAAAATAAACATATTGTTTAAAATAAAATAAAAATAAAAAAATGAAAATGATTTCCTATCCACCTGTTTCCGAGGGAATTTACTGTAGAATTATGTGTGGGACACATCTGGGTACCAGCTACAAACTCATGTTGCGTTGCAGATGCGACTGTTGTGAGCTTGTAGATCACACTTGGCTGCGACACCGGAACTGCCGCCCACCTTCTGTGCAATGCACGATGGGACGCTGGAAACTTGTGGATATGTTGAATAATGCACTGATTGAATACAGAAAACCCACCTCTCTTATCTCTCCTGGTTGGGATGTTGGCAGGAGATCCAGAACCAAAATATGTATTTTCTTCATCAATATTGAATATAATTATGTACTGTATGTAGTTTCACAAGGATTTCATCTGATATAATTTGACCACCCACAGCCATGTAACTTGGGACATCCTGTAACCCAGGCTTCTTCTCCCCTGGGTGAAAACTGCACAGTCAAACTTCTTTCGACCTCTTCAAAGAAGAATGAAACATACAACTCCAGATGTTGATCCAAGAGTCTAACCAGCACCTCTGACACCATGTCAAAATAGGTGGACAGAAGTTTAGTCAATCAAACAAACACAAAACATTTTCAAATAAAAAACATTGATTAATGACAACTTGAAACCCGAAACCACCTGAAATGTCAAAAACGGGTAAATCCCACCCACCAGGTAGGCTACACCGAGACCGTTTTGTAATTACAGAGTGACACTCTGAACTCTTGACCACACAAGACATCGCCCCTTCCCCCAGGCCAGTCCAGCAGGACACAACAATAGGCCAGTTATAACTAACATGGTTATTTTCTTGAGTCGAGACAATCTACTAATAGCCATAGTTTATCATTGTGGCAGCTCCAATAGTATCAATTACATATGCATTAACCTCAAAATTTCCAACCATATTTCCTTAGATGTAGCATTTACAGTGCAAACAGCCCTGCAATAACATGGAGTTAGTCGTTAGTCGTAGTGGTTATTATGTGTTTATTGATCTGGTAAACTGTTTTCACAGTCATTTACCACTTTGACTCTTGAGGCTCCCCAGCTGCCGCTAACGATATTAGCTTTTCACAGGTTCCTTTAAAGAGGCCGCGAGTGAGCGAGTGTCAGTTATTGACACAGACATCTTGTTAAGGAGGCTTGCATAACCCCCTAGAAAATGATACTCCACTAAATAAAGCTTCTGCATTGTCAGTGACCCTCCAAGTTTCGGTTCAGCCCAGCTGTGGTCAGCCCCTGCCCTTCCCTACAATGGGGGTCAAATTGACATCGCTGCACTCTGAAAAGAAAACACATAAAAGACTTGTCTGTTCTTCCGGTAAGTTTCCACCGGTGTTAGACCCAACCCCGCCCCACCACAGCTCTCTTGTCCGTGCTGCCTTTCCTGACGTCAGCCGGTCATTTGAAGAGGGGTCCATGGCTCCTGGTCAGGTTTCCCACAGGGCCGACTATGAGCCAGAGGTCACACATGAGCGAAGGGGAGTGAAAAGGGCCGGTCCCCTGATTTATGGTCTTAACACACTGCCATTGGATCCTCTCAGCTCTGACATGTTTTTTGTAGGGAAGGTTGGGGACACTCTGAAGCAGATTCCCCCCCAACCTGTTGTCTTGGAACTACTAGGTTTCAGAAAGGCATTGGGAAAAGTCTGGGATTGTGCAAAATGGTTGGATCAGAGCATGGTTTACTAGATTTGGCAGTGCAAGGGGCAGCTAGACTACTGTAAATACATGTAAGCCCTATTTAATTGTACAACAAATACGTAGATAAAATTTATGCCGATTTACAAGCATCCAAAATAGGGAGGCTGAAAGTGTTTATTGGTACTAATATTTGATTGTAATACTGTAACTTTCGGTAGACTGAAAACCCAGATGTAAGCCATGTGTAGGTTTTGGAATGATATTGCATAATTGATTCAAGCCCGCTGAGATATGTAGTCTATTGTGATTAATTCCAGTCATACTTTTGAGCTTGTTAAAAATAAGTTATTTTGGGGGTTGGTCAGTCAGTCTGGAGTTGTCTGTATCACTTCAAATTGCGTGGTCATGGTCCATTGACCTCTCTGGCCCCTGGCTCCAGACCTTGTTCTGCATATAGCTTCAGTTACAGCCCACCAACAAACAGAACCCATGCCCCCCACCACTCTTTTCTTGATGTTTCTTGCATATTGCTAATGAAAGCCAGCTCTGCAACAGCTCCTAATTAGGTACATTGCAAAATCCGGTGTAATCCAGTGTAAGAATGGACCATTATGGGTCAACGTTTACAGCTTAATAACACACAGGATTTTGCATACACTGTGCTATTTCTATACCGGTTCATCGTACAATCGTGTATCTGTGCGTGTATGCACATGCGTGCGTGTGTTTGCGTGTGTGCCCTCTTCCACTGAGTCATGAATCGAGTATCTCTCAAGCATGGATAGTCACAGCCGGCTGGAGCTGCTGGCCCAGAAGAAGTGGGCCACATTTGACACACTTCAAAACCCACTTCATAACCCTGACATGCATTGGTTTGGAGAGAAAAAACATAAAGTCGGTTTCAAGTTACTGATATATAAACCATAATGTCATAATCCCTTGACTTGTTATTGAACAGTGGAATTGGAATTTTCATCAGGAGAGAATCTCATATTCTGCCTATGAGTGAAACATGAGAATATAATGTATTTTCATGATAATAGTATTAGTATTCAAGACTTGGAGTTGCAATCTTTAAGCTAAAAGCAATGGAATCCAGTTAATTCCCAGCTATGCTTCGGGTCCTGTACTATATTTATATACAGTATAGGTCAATTATACTCATCCATCAGTGACTGCATAAGACAGCTCAAATATTCATAAAATGAACACGGTAGACTAAATCGGAGCACTGCCTGACTTTCAGAATGCTATACACATTTTCTAATCATAAAAAGGTTTATTTTCTACTGGGGCCACTAATGTATCCAATGTATATATATACTATAATATATATAATATATACTGTATATATATTTTATTTGCATTACTGTAACAATGAAAGCTTCCTCCCAATGGAACATGTATTGTAGGCCCAGTGTGTTGTGAATTAAGCGTGGAAAGTGGCAATTCGGGCAGACGTCAACAGCCATGTCTGGCACCTGCTGCTGACTAAACAAGGAGATCAGGGCGTCCGGCTCTCTGCAGAGCGAGACCCCCTGCAGTTTAATGTCAGGAAAGAACCCACATCATCATCAGCATCAAAGCTGTGTCGGTGGATCCCTGCCAGTTTATCACCCACATTTCAACCACCCCAAACACTTTGGAAACACTTTGATGGCCTTAACAGGTATGGCTGGCCAGATTCTTGCTGCCTCAGCATGGAGGAACCAAAACGAGGTCTCGCCATCAGACCTGTAATAATGAAAATTCAAACTGTCTGCGCGCACCAGGTGTTGTGTGTTTATCCCAGGGCAAAGACGAAGGCAGGACCAACCCAAAACGTGACCATATGTTTAAACCTTGTCCTATGAACCCAAAACAGGATGTCACAGCAGGCCCTCTGGCCAGAGCTTACTGACATACACACAGACAGACACAGACACAGACAGGAGGGCTATTGTTCCTCTTTGGGAAGGACAGAGGGAGGGAGGGAAAGGGAAATGTGGGATAGAGGAGGGAACAGCTAACTAAACTATCTTCAGCCTCTGCAGTAACATGACACATTACATTGAAAATCTGTTCTTTTCCTGTGCAATGAATTTGGGAAATTTGGCTTTATTGTCAAACCATGCAAAGGTAACTGTAATTTGATTAAAAGGATTTAAGTTGAGTATTTATGTATTTGCACACGTTTATATATGCATGTGCACAATCTAATTATATGTATGTGGGAGTATCAGAGGCAACAGAAACCAAGGAAACTACAAGTGAGAAAACGACATGAGTCAGGGATTAAAAGAGAGAAAAATAGGTGGGGTAGAGGGTCTTGTTCCGACCACACAGACAGACAGACATAGCATTTGGCCACACTTGTTGTCTGTAAACGCAACCTGTTGTGACTCTCAGAAGAGCTGACTGTGTAGGGAATGTGAAAGGATTAGCACTCAGACACTTCAGAGATAAATGTAGAAAAATGTGATAGAGGCGAGACATCAGAGGATGAAATAACATTACAGCACTGACTCCCTTAGTGCTGCTTTTTAAGTCTGAGTAGTTGCACACTTAAAATATGTGTGGTAGACCCTGACTAGCCTGGCATAGCCATACTATATCACACTGCAGTTAACTGCTGTGAGTATATGCTGTGAGCATTCCTCCCTTGTGTTAACATGGGTGGATAGTTTAGCTGTGCTAGGCTAGACCCTGAGCACTGGCGGTCCGGGCACTTAGGTTCTAACGTAGCCTGACTGATAGTGCATCGCGGGTTCGAGTCCAGTTCCTGACTATCTTTACTGCATGTCTCTCCCCATCTCTCTCTCCCCGTTTCCTGTCCATCTCCACAATACACTATAAATAAAGGCAGAAAAGCCCCACAAATTATACGAAAAATAAGTGTAGTAGTGTACAATGCAAACCCTCATCAGTAAGACTTATAAGGTTGGGTCTATAATGCGTTATAGCCACATTTATAATGCACTTGTAAGGCATTGTAATACTTGTTATAAATGTTTATAATTATGCATAACAACATTAAAACAAGGTTCATGAAGTATTATAACTTACAATAATATAATTTATAAGTGCCGGTCATTATGCATTATAAACGCAGTGTAACAGCACATTATAACTACCAGGTAACATTTTACTTAAGTCGGGTCTATAATGCATAATAAGTTACCCCACCATCCAACATCAATGATTAAAAAAGGCAGTTAAAAAACTTTACAACAAATAGTTATTTATTATTTTCATATTGTGTGTACATCACAACACTCTGGAATAAAAACTTTCAACTTTGGAAAATAAAAAGATTTACAGAGCCACTTTGTAAACATGCAAATGAACGGATATTGTGTGAGATTAAAAAACATCCAGTTTTAGGGGTCCAGAAGGTTTCTTTTTGGGCGGGGTACCATGCTACATACTGTACTGAAAAAACAACAGGGAAAAAAAGAACAACAACAACAACCATATCGCCACTGTCAGGCAGAAACCTTATATCTCCAACTTAAGTTTCAAACGTGTCATACATGAGTGTCACACAACAGTAGTGAAAATAGCAGATCTACAAGCACACAGCGCCTCGCGATGTGAGGCACTGTGTGCTTGTAGATCGTCTATTTTCACTATTTTAAATCTTTTTTTAAATGATAAATACAAAACATACAAGGTTTCTACCGGACAACAACCATATGAACCATTCAGCTTTGAGAAATTGTGTTATCGCTGTGAGGAATATCACGCGCCTTCAGGCCTGATAGCATTTAACTCAATACGCCTCTCACTGTGGGTCACAGAGTTCTAACCTTAAATACCACTGTGGCCCCCTAGTTCATATTTCAGTGGCATCTTCTGAGCCAAGCAGTGGAACTGGTGGCCCTTTCATGGTGATAAAAGGAGAATGGATTGATGAAGTGAGGTAGGATCTGTGGTTATCATATAGGAAGACGGGTACGTTTTGACCTCCCCTCCTCCTTCCCACTCAATTGCTGAGGCCCAGATGATTACTGCCTCTTACAAAGGGGAGTGAGGAGTTGGATGTCTATAGATGGGTGGTCGAGTTTTGGAAGATTATGGTCCCGAACACAAAGAGGTAAATGCTTAAGGGTGATGTTCTGTGAAATAAAAATGCACACATAAATTCTCTTTTAAATAACCATGTTTGTAATGGTTATTTTGTGCCTGCAGACAGTCTTGTTATTCAGTCAAGGAAACAATCTGTACTGTGATGTGTTTTGCATAGTATTGTAAATTTGTCTGTCATTATATGTTTCTATGAATAGAGTACAAAGGATCCCAATGGAAACAAGCCATATGGCTTCCATGGGTTTCAAATCCTATTAGCAGACATTGTATTGAACTGTACTTTCCTGTGCTTTTAGTTTTTTTGCAATCAATTTCCCATCCGGTGACACAACACTACTACTGCTTATGCTTAACCCGTTGTCAAGTGTCAAATAATAGCAAGTCTACAAGCTCATGCGATGCGCTGCGAGCTTGTAGATCTGCTATTTTTGGTACACGACATCATGATGCAACAAAGTATAAATCGAGGTTTGCTCGTCGAGCAGGCAGAGGAAAGTTGTTTTCAAACCAGTTTGTTGTAGAAATACTGTATGTACGTGTCACAATTTGTGCCCATTACACATTATATGAAGCCCTCTTTAAGGGTGTGACTTAAAGGTGATTTGGTCAATCCTAACCTGTCATCATGGCTCTTTTCCTCTATCCTAAATAGTAGTACTTAGATAATAGCTCAGTGTTCAAAGTTATAAATGAGATGAGTCTCTGTAAAAAGTAAAAACTGTACATGTATCTTTCTCTCCCTCTCTTTGGCGCACACACATACGCACGTGCACTCACACCCACGCACGCACGCACGCACGCACGCACGCACGCACACACACACACACACATACACACACACACACACACACACACACACACACATACACACACACACACACTTCCTTTCTCTGTCCAGTTCAGTGCATTAACAACCCCACAGGGGTGCCTCGGATGTTTGGTTACAACGCCTGCGTTTACGGAGAAAAAAAAAAGAGCATCACACAAACTAAACTGGGACAGTTGGGAATTATACCCTCATGTTTCTCTAGTTCAGAAAAATAAAAGCTTAGTGGTTTTCTATTCTCAGTTATTCATTTGGGAGTGTTTGGGGTTATATTTGGTGTCAAGGTCACTGCTGCTATTACGGACAGCTTTTTTTTTTGTATTATTCATATGTGCCTACTGCCTACGGGGGTGTCAAAGGGGATCAATCCAGTTCTCTCAATAGCCATAGCTATACTATGAATTGTTTCAATACCAAACACTTGCACCAAACACTGTCATGTTTTACACAAGGATTTCTCTGTTAGACATAAGTAGCTCTAGCCACTGAATATTTTCAGTTCAGGATCTATTAATACAGCACATAAATCTGACAGTTGATCAAGGGCTCCAGCTCATGATGCAGTCTCTGTCCCAGTTCAGGCGACTAAACGGTCGACTCTTTGGGGCCCTCGCGGGCAGCATTCTTACAACTGTAAAGCCACTTGATGACGCGGGCATTTCTCTCAATGATTGACACGCCGGTCGGAAGCTGCTCGGTCAGCTCTTCCTCAAACAGCCCCTCGGCCCCCGAGTGCCGGGAGAACTCGCTGGGCTCGGAACCGCCGCATCCCCCCCTGCCCACGCTCCGGAGCGCCAATGACAGTGTGTCCACAGAGCTAGCGCCGGACAGGAAGTTGTCCCGACCTAGCCGCTCTATCATGTCCATGTCCAGTCCACAGAAGTCAAAGAAGCGTTCCTGTTCTGACAGCGCCACCGAGCAGCGCACATGCAGGTCTGATTTGGACCGCCGCAGTTCCCCTGAGCGCCTCCTGGGCGGTGGCGACGCGCGCCTCCAGGGGTCGTTCTCGTCATCGTGGCAACTCGAGAAGTTGCCATTGGTGACGCCGTTGCTAATTCCATTACTGATGATGGTGCCGTTTGAAAATCCATTCTTATTGGGTTCATATGTGCAGCTGAACCCAGGGCTGGGGAGAGACCCCGGAGAGCGTTCGTGGTCGGTTCTGCTGGAGCGCCTGCTCCCCGCGCCCCCATCCGTGGTGTCTTTGTCGTTGGTCCAGGACATGCGAGAGTCTCCGTCCCGAGAAGGAGCTTTCTCTTCAGCAATCACCATCTTCTGGGTTCCCCCGTCCCCACCTCCACCGCTGCTCTTCTGCCTCATCGAGCCTTGGAACAGCCGACGGACAAAGCTATTGCCTTTCAGTTCTATGTTGTTGTTCTCCACTACCGCTGTAGGACTCTTACACTCCTTCTTTTGGCGGTAGATAACCAAGGAATCAGGTCGCAGCATGCGTTTCCCGCCAGTGCTCCTCCTCAGCACCGGGGCACTGTGAGGCGCCACTAAGCAGACACCGCCAGGGGTCCGCGGGCTGGGAGGCAGTGCATTGATGGAGTTGCTCCGGTTCTGTGCCTCCACATCCGTCTGCCGGTTCTCCTTCCTGGAGTCGTCGTGTTCATTCTTGTCTCGTGAAGCGGGAGAGCCAGAGAGCGTGGAGAACGGGGTGGTGTTAAAGGAGCGGCGCTGGGGGACGCGAGGGGTGAGCGCACCGGGTATGGTGAGGGGCCGCCGGGGCGGTGGTGGCGGGGTGGCACAGGGTGACAGCACAGGTTCCTGCTTGGTGTTGATGACCTGCTGGCTTTTCACATACTTTGCTTTGTCTGCCTCTAGTCTCTCTACTGCGCTGATAGAGCGGCCGTGGCCCCCGCCATCTATCTGCCTACGCAGGTAGTCCGGCCCCTTGTTGAGGAGCCGCAGAGGAGAGGGCGATCCAATGGGTGTCAACGGCTTCATGTTGCTTTATCCAACCAGGAAAATACATCAAACCTGCAGCCTTCCCCCTAGAACAAATGGCTCCCGTTTCTTGCAGTGAAAGGTGCTCCTCCAGGAATCTGGAGCTGGTCCCGGGCAATTGTCAAAAGTAAATAGGAACTTTTGAATAAGCTTTTTCACTAAAGAAAATAAAGCATGGCAGCTCCAATTCTGAATGTTCCCAGTGGGGTAACAGATAGGTAGTAATTCCAGTGACCACAGGGGCCGAAGTGTTGTGAAATTGTCTATAGATAGCTTATAGTCTTTGTTGCGCAGTGTTAGAGCCCAGACAAATTGATATCTCTACGCAGTATTTACACAGGCATTTGGTATAGATGGGCAGGGCACAGGGAAATCCTTTTTCTGTCAGCCAAAAGCACTCCCAAATGAGACGCTCCCTGCCCACAGTGCAGCAGAAATAGCAGGCAGAGTTCACTTTGAAAGGGTCACTTTTCCCTCCTCCTTTTCTTCTTTCTTTCCCTCCCCCGACAGCCCTCCTTGGTTGATATTTTCAGTGACGGCTGCTCTGGGAAATGAGATGTAATAAATAATGTTTTCTGAAGGGCCGCCTGCGGGATGCTGGGACGAGGCTTAGAGTTCAGTGTCCACTGTGGCTCTGAGGGTGGCCGGCACCAAGACCACTCGGGATGTTGATGGACAGATGGGCAGATGTAGATGGTATCCTTTTCCTCACCTCACCTGCACTCAACAGCCCTGGGAAAAACAGAGAGACAGAGAAAAGAGTGAGTTAAGCTAGGCCTGCTATTCTCAAGAGAAGACAGCAAGAGAGCAGATGGCAAAGAGGACAGTGGTCCATAAAGCACAGCCCAGGTTGTGTTTCATGATGCAGGGGGTTCCGTGTCCAGGGAAGAGAGCCAGGAGAGAGCAGAGTTCTCATAAAAGCACCAAGTGGTCTTTTAAAATGATTCACCACATCAATATTAGATTGAAAATGCATGTTACATTTAACTAATGTCCTAATCCAGGGGGATTTCAACGAATTAGCAGAAGAGTGCATCCGGTTCTGTGTGAAGTGCCTGCTTTTCCCACCATTTTTATTAAGTGTGAGCATGTATTAGTGGTATTAATACATTATGCAGCATCACTACATTGCATAATGACAGGAGTTTTATGGTTGAACACACCATGACATCATTTGCAATTCCAAGCAGCTGTACTGAATACTAGATTAAGTCTATTAACATTTAAACAACCTTAAGAGCTGGAATGAACCGTTCACAGTCGCAGTTAAACAGTTTTTTCTTCAAATTAACAACCTTCAACAAAAGTTAAAAGACACATACTGCAGCACATGGCTCTGTGAAACGACTAGGCATGCATTTTTTACTGGTGTTGTATGTTGTCTAGTCTAAAAAGCATTTTTTAGTTTTATTTTTAGGTTGTCACAACACTACGTGGGACGGTGGGAGTGGCGAGGGGAAGAGTGGGAGAGAAGTATGTATAGGCACATATTATGTTCCTATAATAGGAACAGCTCTACCCAAAGAGGTGCAGGAGTATTTCTGGGTAGAAAACTCCCCGCCATAGTCATCATATGTCTATTTGTACATACTGGCATGTATGCATGGGCATGCTTCTTTGTGGGCATGCGTGTATTTGTAAATGGGTTGTAGCTTGCCTATAGGCCTATATGCGTGATGTGTGCGAACTGTGCCCATATGCTATGTGCATGTGTGTGTGTGTGTGTCAGCACAAGGCAATAAGGCCCTGCCCAGTAGATGAAAGAGGACTGCATTGCACAGTTGGTTCGCAGATTATCAAGCCCTTTCTCAGTTCCCTCATTCTGATGGGTGTTTTCTTATGCATAAAGACAGGCTGTGAGAGGCTGCCATGTGCACAGGGGCGTCACAAGGGGGGGAAAAGTGGAACTGAGTTACTAGGGCCCAAGGTGGAGGGGCCTTCATTATTTTATACTTTAGCTATTGAAAAATAGCAGATATACAAGCTTGTAGATCTACTATTTTTGAAAAGTCGTGAAAATGTGTGCAAATCTTTGAATATGTATTAAGCGAACATTTGTAACTCAATTTATTCTTCAGGGGGGTCCGTGGCCAAATACATATAATTTCACATGAAAAGGTTTGAGCACCACTGACCAAAAAAATCACGATTTTTCAAGAAATAGCAGATCTACAAGCTCACAGCGCGGCACCGAGTGCCGCGCTGTGAGCTTGTATATCTGCTATTGTTCAATTGTTAAAGCACAAAATAATGCGTAATAATGCGTTTCCCAGTCTAAATGGGTTCAACCCCCTCCCCCTATGTAGAACATTCATGGGGGGCCCGCAGTGAATCCTTGTACCCAGGGCCCAGAATGTGGTGCGACACCCCTGCACGTGCAGAGGGAGATGTACAAAGACCACGTCTTGAGAACTTAAGGCTGCTTTCAAAACCTGGAGACACAGGTGGTGCCTATTTTCTATCCACCTCCCGTCCAAGTGTATTAAGAGTCTGTCTGGAGAGACACGCGTACACTTCTGCTCCCGCTGTGGCAGACAGCTGGAGAGTGCTATATCGTTCTGACGATCTCTTCAGTCTTTGTTCGGAATATATCAAATGCTATTTTAGCCTTTCCCTCATGTGAGGAAAAACAATGAACGACCTCATTTGGCAGGAACAGGATCTCCATCTCAGGTTTTAGGAGGCGAGCGGTGTGATACGCTTAGCGGCAGCTGCCATACACAATCACTTAAGGAAGTGTGAATTGTACACAGTAAAATCCTCTGTGTTCATTTCGACCCCAGAGTGTATAAATTGAACCAAATGGACCCCCATATGGTTCCGTTCCACTCTGAGTTAACCACTTGAACCCTAGAGTCCCTATTCTGGGGTGAACATTCTGCAAAACGTACTAGCAGGTCTAAAAGCTGCCTTTCGGCTATGTATTTAACACTGGGAAATGGAGTCCTAAAACCCATTACACAGTGTTTTTGTTACAAAATCTGATATTAATACTTGCTATAGACTACTAGAGTGTTAGTTCAGTAACAGGGCTCTCCTGCATGATCTCTACAGCTCCTCTACATTTTCAGATGCGCCACCAATTTACAGTAATCCAATCAGAAGAGAGTTCAAATTCCAAATAAGTCTGATCATTTGTTTTTGTTTCATCACTTCCAATTTCACTTGTTTATCCTGTATACTATATGAGCTCTTTCTCCTGACTGGTTTAGTGTCCCAACTTGAACATTTATTTTCTTATAATAGAGCTAGCTGGAGAGATGGGGAGATTACCCTACAGCAAAAAGTCACTTACACCCCCTTTAACTCCAGACATATTAATGTACCGGTATATAGTATATTTAAACAACCTCATGCAAATTATAAATTGTTGGCTGTGGCTAGGGTTCCTCGCCCTAAAGGCAACACAAAGCTCAAACTACCCTAGACCAACAAAGTCAAGACATTGCAAACTAACTACAAGCAATGACAGAAAGTGCCTTGCTCAGCCATTTAAGGGGACTCAACCTTTCAACCACCACACCTCTCATATAGAAGAATACTCATAAATCTAATAGGGTGGGGAGAGAGAGAGCCCACAAGCTACATTTTCCAGATGTCAAGCAGCAAGGGTGCGGGAAAGACAGCCATTGTTTAGGACGAGTTCCGGGAAAATGTTTTGCAACAGGTGTGGAGGAGGGAAAGGGTCTAGACTGGGTCAAAAAAGAGAAATAGCAGAAAAATGAAGCGGAACTGAGCGTAGGGGCTGCGGTGTTGGGGTATCCCATGTAGTATTTATTAGACACCTCTCTTCCGGAACAATCTGGTCACCATCTGAGTTTCTGGTTCAAAGTGGCAGGCTAATGCTATTGAAGCGTTAAGAGGGATTAGCAAGCGTGTTGGCCTAAGCTATGTCATTAATTCAGATGTGGGCTTTCCATTGTGCAGTGGGCAGAGATGACTATATGGAGGACTTTCAGGGTATCTGCAGAGTGGATATTAGTGGATATTACTACTCATGTACATGCTTATTTTCTTCTTACATACATGTTAGGCATATGGCTGACATGTATGACTTGACTTAAGTGAGCATTCAGTGTCTTGCTCCAACATTGGACTGTTAAATACAGCACCTGCACCCAAACAGAACGTTTACCCCCAGAATAAAGACTGACAACAATGTATTTACCCCACAGGTGATCACTTTGAATTCTGCTTGAGAATGTACCGGATGATGATGGACACTGAACACACACGGTACCTTGTCATAATTATTTCAGGCAACCACACTTGATATCAACTCGAGTTTTTAAGCCAATGAGGAACCAGCATTTTCGTGACGTCACCTTTATGCAGCTTCCTCATTTGCTAAAAGCATTTTTTTCCTGCTTCCTCATTGGCTAAATGTTACGTATGACGTATGGTGACGTATGCCCACTCAACAAAAACTGCTTTTGATGTTGTGGGTTTATGTCACCAGAAAACCAGAAAAAAAACTGCTTTTAGTCAATGAGGAAGCTGCATAAAGGTGACGTCACTAAAATGTTGCTTCCTTATTGGATGAAATAACCTAATCGACTTACATGGGGAAATTGCAAAAACGGCAACCACACTTGCAATTTCCCAGAAAGTGTTCTGATTGCGACCGTAGGTCTCAAGTTTAGTATGTGAACGGTCACAGCTTCCGTATGTTGTATCTCTGTCTATAACGCCTGACACTGTGGTTCTATTATGGGTTTGTTGCTCTGACATCATGCTCTGACGTCACTGTGTGATGTCAGGGGAACAACTCTTAACAGAATGGGTTTGCCGCTCTGACATCACGCTCTGGCTTCACTGATGTCATCAATATTAAGCCCATATCTAACAGGACTTCAGTGCCCATATAAGGGCCACATCAGCCACATACCACACTGATTATACAGACAAGGATCTCCATGTATGGGAATAAAAGGGTATGATGTCATTGACTTTCAAATAATGAATAACTGAGTAAGCATGTTTGGGCTCTCACAGCATATTTCCATTTATGGGTACCAGGGGTCTCCATGGGTAACTGGTCCGATATACATCACTGGCCAGAAGGCCAAGAATTGGCGCGACCCGTTGCATGTTGCCCTGAGGCGTCTTACTAGTAATAGAATTGCAAAATTCAATTTCCAAATGTGACTCACGTCAAGGCAACCACACTCGGAATTTCCAAAATTGCATCTTTCTAGTTGTCTTCCTGAAATGAGTGTATTGTGATTCGTGACCCCTTCTACAAAAACCTAATTTCTAGTCCATTGTACGATGAGTGTTTGTTGTGATTGCCTTGAGGACTATGGAACATTCACAGATAAGTGTGAATCACAATAGTGGGGATTCGTAGGGATGCTATTTATGTCTTATCAGGAAACTGTACTAAATATAGACAAGACGCAAGTGGTCTCAGTGGAAGTGTCTTCATATTTCTTCTTGATGGATTTTATTTAAAAAAAAAGAAAACTACAACACCAGGAAGGAAATCAGGCAGGATTCTGTGCTAGACCTCTGCGATGAGAAGGTCAAGTTTGACGTTCGCCCATGCATAACACACACAAACACACAACACAAAACAAGCATTCTCGCTCCAAAACGCGTGGTCACACACAACATGGAATTACGCCCGAACAATAGCCACCAACATTGGCTCTATTGACCATAATGACTCAGATTAGTACCCAGCACATTCTCCTGTGATCCTGGGTCTTTTTTGAAAAGCGTGTGACGGCGGGAGAAACTCTCTCTCTCGAGCTATGCTGCCTCCCCTGTATCTGCCAGCAGGTAGTTATTAACCTCTAAACTCCCTGGCTTTCAGGACTTCTCCTCACTCTCCTCCTTAGCCCCTCCTAACCCTGTCACCTTTGATGCCTCCTTTTACTCCCTTATAACCTCCTTTGTTCGTCCCTTCACCTCACTTTCACATTGTACGCACAATCCTGAGTGCTAATTTAACACCCTCTCTCTCTCCTTTCATATACAATATGACTTCATGTCCACTTTGTACCCCGTTTAGTTTCCCCCTCTGCAATATATTTAAATTAATAACACATTCAGCACAACTTACATAAGTTGTAACTGTAACAATATCTTGTGTGCGTAAAGTGTGAGTGTTGACCGAAACTGGAAACATCGGTCACCTTGTTTACATGTTTCGCTCACTCACTCTCTCTCTCTCTCTCTCTCTCACTCTCTAGCTCTCTCTCTCTCTCTCTCTGCCATTGTCTCTCTCTACTCCCTCTTCCATCTCTCTCTCACCCCATCATCTTTCTTCCTCTCTACTCTGTCCTTTCCATCATCCTCTCTCCAGCCTGCAGGAGAGGCTTAACCAGGCGCCCCATACAACCAAAGAGGAACCAGATGTTTTCTGTCATGCTACATCAGGACCGTGGGACAGCCAGAGAGCCTGGCACAGCCGTGCCATTAACAGGGACCATGCACACTTTTCAGCGTTGCTTTTGATCAGCGGCTTTGCGTGGGCTGCTTGCTTTTGACCCCTTATTTGTTAACTGAGCAGAGAAGGTTGTGGCAGCAAGGTGCTGTTGGTTATCACAGACACAGACACACGTTCTGACAGTGTGAGCAGTGCGCCAGAGAGGCGCTAAAGCCAAAGAAGAAAAATAAAAAGGCCTAAGAATGGCTACAGAATGGCTTGATCTAAGCTTGCAAGGCGTTACCGAGTTAAGTCAGAGGGCCACATATCAAAAGGTTAAAGGAAGTTCCACCTTGAAATATGTATTCAGTGAGGAAAACATTAGATAAGAGTTTAATAAATCCACGAGGACCACCTTTGAAGAGCTTAAGAAGAATGTATTATATACCTTTCAAATCCACTGATGAGATACATCTGCTGTGTGTATACCAACTGGCCAGCTCACTGAAGCTGCTGCAGGAATGGAACATGGGACTGTTAACTTATACGGCAGCCGTAAACACTTGATCAACCTGCCAGGCTGAAAACAAACACAATTTATTTCAGAAGAATTTAACCGAGAGTAAAGATTTAGCGCACAACAATTGAACGCACAGGTGGTGATGATCACCTTGAAATCCTCAGCCACCTTTGAAGAGCCTAAGTTTACCTTTCAAACCAATCTGTCTACTGATGAGATACATCTGCTGTGTTCTATGAACCAACTGGCCAACTCCTCGCCATCGCTCAACTACTTCTCTACCATCCTCTTTCTCTCATTGTCTTAATTCAAACATCTGGCATTCCTATTAAGACTGATTTTATTATTACAATAAAAAGACTTAAGTTTGATTAGCAGTTGGTAGCAGCACTCAGGCCTGTATAAAAAAGGTTGTGTAGCCATTTGCAAATTTGTAGTTAGTGACTGGAGACTTGAAATGTGTTTTATGTTTAAATGGTTTATTGGGGCTTCTTAAACAAAAACTAAAATAGCATATTTTTTCAACTCTCATACCAAATTTATTGTAGCCTATAACTGCACTTCCAATAATTAAAGTAATTAATTAAAGTACTGATTCTTCTTGATAATAAACAAAATGTAAAAAGTCATATATTGTAGTTATAGCAGTGACTTAGACAAAGCCAATTACAGCTCTGTAAGTAAACGTACACAAGCATGCATGCGCATCCGCAATTGGATGTGGCCCTCGCCAAGTCACCTTTCATCCAATGTGGCCCCCACTAAATGGGTCAGCATTAATGAATTCATCCCGTTGAGTCATTAATCAGCAGTCCAGCACCAGAGAAACAGACAGTGTGCAGTTCTGTTATAAGGATAGACAAAGATTCGAGGGGTGTCTTATCCATTTTTCTTTATGCGAAGAAGCAGAGCATCCTCGCTTTGCATTATTTATGGTCTGAAACAATGGCCCTCCTTCCTTTGGGTCTGAAGATGAGAGTTGGAGACCCGAAGGCTGCCTGCCTCATTAGCCAGGCAGAGAAAGAGAAAAGAAAAACAACAACATGAAAATATATATACGACAGAAAAAAGTCACCATTCTCTCATAGACAAAAGTCAGCGGGAGGGTCATCGTAAATCCTCTCGCTATTGTGGGGCCTTGAGCACTTCTTGATCTACAGTTGGTGGCTACCTGTGTTTCTAGCACATTCAAACAGCAGGGCATGATCAAGCCCCATGAATGACTTGGGGGACCCCCAACCTGCATAGACCTCCTTCCCCAACCATAAAACAGACATGATGGCATCTTAATGCTAGCACTTTTGTCATTCAAAGCTAATCATTGCAAGATAGCTGAGTGCCGGAGCCCAATGCCACCGAAGTAAAAGATGTGCATGGAAATGACAGCCTACGGATACAAGCCCGCTGTTTGTGGAAGTAAGTACATGGCAGTGTTAGCAGGGAACAGACACATTCAAAGACCACAATACAGCACTCGCTCAAACATAGTGAAAGTGCCCTCAGTATCATCAAAAAACATGCATATAGTCGTAAATCACATGACTATATTCAGTCTTAGAACTGCCCTTGTAAATAAAGTCAGCCTGTTGTTATCAGGGTTATAACGCCCGCCCATGGCGCAATGCTAGGAAAGATAACGTCTGCTGGTGATAAGATATTCACCATTATTCTCACTTTAATCAACAGAGCAGGCAACCTCTATTTCTCCCTAAACCCTACAGTACCAGGAAGAGTGCGTTTTAAACTGATAACTACCCGAGCACTGACCTATATAACCTTATGAGTCACTATTTACTTTGTGAACTGCATGTTTAAAAGCATGCTAAAATGGAACGAGTATGAGCTTCGCCCGCAGTCTCCATTTTGCAGTCCCTGTAAAATGCTGCTCATACTGCTCTCTTTGAAGTCCTTTTTGGCGTGTTAGTTTTATGAAGATAATTTTCCACATGAACATATGAAAATATTAAAAACAGTCAACAGCTCCTGTCTTAGTTTAATTTGGACTGCGTATGATATCATGCACTGAATTTGATTTTTATAGCTATAGCCAAGCCGAGATAGGATAATTGTTACTGAAGATTAGGGGAGCAGCTGGGAGGAATAACCTGGGTTAGGAAAGTGAACACATTCCATCTTGACAACTAAACTGCTGCCTGAAGAACAGTGATATGCTTGAAACATATTTAGTTCTCCTCACTAAATTCCAAGCTATGTCTTGTTTACAGATTTTTATATGCTTGATTTGTCTAGTGCTGTTACTATAGAAAATACACATAACTTTTTGAATTGAAACAGCTACCCAACCTCTTCTCTTTATTGTGAATATACAGTAGCCTTTTGGTGGGCACTTTCTCCTGTTTCTCTGGTGAAAACACTGAAGTTGGCAGCTCTTTATATGTATATTGCTTCTTGCTTCGCCTTCTTCAGTCAGACTTTGCTGGAATTATAAAAATCTATCTCCATCAGATGAAAACTGTCTTTGGACTTGATCGCCACATGTTGGTGTGGGCACAGCGCATGAGTCTGCCTGTCTTAACTGTCAGTGCTGGAATGTTAAGCCTGTGCCATGATGCTTCACAGCCGATGAGTAAAGTAATGATGAACTGTGAATTCTTAGGACTTTCTTCCAAACAGTACCCAACTTTTATTGGTAAAGCATCAGAAAGTGGATGGTTGGGAGGCATGCAGCAATGGATCCAGTAGTGCAGGGTGATGTTGGAGAGAGGAAGAGAGTGTACTGTGTGTGTGTGTGTGTGTGTGTGTGTGTGTGTGTGTGTGCGTGCGTGCGTGCGTGCTTGCGTGCGTGCGTGCGTGCGTGCGTGCGTGCGTGCGTGCGTGCGTGCGTGCGTGTGTGTGTTTGTGTGTGTGTGTGTGTGTGTGTGTGTGTGTGTGTTTATTGGGCAATTTGGTTTTCAACAGTAGTCAACACAACCAAAGCACATCATAAAAATATTAAATAATGATAATAAAGTTGCAATGAGCTATATAAAAGCACTAAAGCACCAACAGTCCTTTGTTAAAGTGTGTGCAATATCAAATATCAAGCAGGCCTACTGCTTGTTCAAAAAGCCAACAGTAAGGGAATAAATCATCTCAAATATTTGGCTCTTCTAGGACCTCACCCCTGATGGCAGCAGTCGAAACCTTGTATGCAGAGGTGGAAAAAGTACTCACATTACTTTGCAAAATAGAACTATGTAAAGGTCAGGAATTCAAAATGTACTAGTAAAAGTATGAAAGTGTTGGCATCAAAATGTACTTAAAGAACCAAAAGTAAAAGTACAAAATGTTTGAAAATAGCAGATCTAGATCGTCTTTTTTCAAATAGCCTTGGTATAAAATAGGGCTAAAGTGGTTAATGTATGTTTTATAAGGTTATAATGTATATCTGCAAAGTAACTAGTAACTAAAGTTTAGTGGTGTAAAAGTACAATATTTGAATCTGAGATGTAGTGGAATGGAAGTAAAAGTACTAGAAATTGGAAATACTCAAGTAAAGTAGAAATACCTCAATATTGAACAAAAGTACACTACAGTACTTAGTTAGTTACTTTACACCACTGGTTGCATGTGTCAAGGGTCTGCCCGCTCTGTCAGAATAGTCTTTGACCTCTGAGTGGCTTGTTGGAGCCAACAATGGTGTTTTATTGGCTAACTTTTGCATTCATTTCCAGCCTATTTTTGTTAACAATGCCTGCTGAGGTTGCCAAACCAACAGTCACTCAAAAAGTTAAAATTGAGTCAAGATATGTGTGTGTGAGCTATGGCTGCACGTGCACGTGTAATGTGTGATGCTGTTTATTTACATAAATGGTTCTTAACCTTTTCAGGCCGGGACCCCCAAAAGAATCATATTTTAACTGCCCCCACCCCCCACCCTGACGAGCACTAAGAGTTCAGGCATTATATTTTGTATAACATGGTTCTATTGTGAAAATAGCAGATCTACACTCTCACAACACCTCACGTTGCGAGGCGTTGTGAGAATGTAGATCGGCTATTTTCACAATTTATGTCTCTAATATTTGACAATTTGGCCAATGTTTAATTTGTCATTTTAGAGATATTAAAACGTCCTTAAATTGTCACTTTAGAAATGTGCAGATACCCTCTATACACTTCAACTTCATGTTGGTTTGTTTACTGTTGAGTGATAAAAACAATGTTGCACATTAAGTTAATCATCTGGAGAACCCCCTAAATAATTTGGGGACCCCACTGGGGGTCCCGACACACAGGTAGAGAACCACTGACTTGAATATTGAACCCAGTCATCCAAAGCCTGCTCCATGCCAACTTGACTTATAGGTGACCAGTTGTACAAACATTACTAACCTACCATGCGTGCAATACAGGCTTGGATGTGAGAATTCCCTGCGCAAACCAGGGTAACGCAATTCCCTATGCTGGGTTTGTATATACAGTACAGTACAAAGACATAAATCCCAGACTCATCCCTAAAATCTCCCAGTCTTAAATCACGACGGTCTGTTCTCACACAGAACCCTCATTAATCTTTCAGCTGGTGTGAAAGCTCTAAAAGAGAGCTCTTGACTGACTGGCAAGCCATCAGAAAATGTATTTTTTCAAGTCAGCAGATTTTTCAAACTGTACAGCATATGTCTGCTTCTGCAGACCCTTTAAAGATTTTAATCAGAGAATATTGGGTTTTAGTCTTGCAAAACACCAAAACATTGAAATATGTTATCAGAAATATGTCATTATACTTTGCAACTATTATAGGCTCTTGACAAATGGAAGGGGGAAAAACACAGTGAGGCTACATCACTGTGAAGACCAAAATAAAACAGCTGAAGATTACCAGCATCTGTTTACGTTCCTAACATCTCTTCACACAACCAGTAAACAAAGGGACTTTCGTACGGCCACATTGTCCTAGACACATGTTGTCGTTACATCATCACCTCAGTGTTGCAGCAGTAGTAAAGGGTTATTGTGGCCAACTCCAGAGGACTCTGACTAGTGTTGTTTGGGGGTTGGTCAGGGCTCAGGGCTCGACTCCAGCTGTGCTGTGTCCCTAGCCTTCGGGTCATTTGCGACCGTATTGTTAGCATGTGCCAGCCAGGCTTCATCCACTCCTCCGGGCTGGGACACAATCACTGCTGATTTCTGCTTTCGATTTGTAATCGATTTGCTGTCTGTGCAACTACAGATGAGCTGTGGCTGGATTTTCTCGATAGCATAGTGTTTTTTGGGATCTCAACACTGTTGCATGACAAAGTTTTACCTTGTCATGCAACAGTGTTGCTTTCCGAACATAACCGATTTTAAACGGTTTAAGTTTTGTGTACAGTAGGCTATAACAAACTATAAGGCAGACTTTAATAGGGAGATGACGCTGTGTATTTCCCCACAATGCCCCAAACAACAGTTTCTCCTATTACTTCCGACAGCAAGAAAAGAATCAACCATGGGGAAAATGAGTCAAGTGTTAAAATCCCTCAAACATAGACCTTGACCTGGACCTGGATATGCGCTTACATTTCTGTTTCCTTCCATTAACTGTTAGTTAGGATGTAATGTCCACTGAACCTGCCAGCTGTCTTCTCACATTATCGGCTCGCCCACAAACAGGCCACCTGAACCCTAAACCTGAACCCCAACCCCTCACCATCACCTTGCACTCTCTCTCTCTCTCTCTCTCTCTCTCTCTCTCTCTACCTCTCTCTTTCTCTGAGTCACCCTACATCTGGAGAGTAAGACACGGTTCTGAATGGGGAGTCAGCGGCTACATCAAATGGTCCCCGACTGCTCGGACAGGAAGTGAGGAAGGTCCAGAGCTGTGTTCTCTTGCTCATGGTTGAGCGGACACCGGGCTATATGTGTGAGGGTGATTTGTTGCGGCAGAGCTACAGAGGCACCCAGCCAGACTGTGAACAATTAGAGGGATGTGAGAGCAAGAGGGAGATGGAACTGCTCTAACAGCTGTCACCCACACACTAGGGACTGGCAGGAGATGGGACGACGTCGGGGATGTATCTTTCATGATTTAGTTACCCCGCAATGAATTATACATCAAGTCGCTCATCGACATTGATGAGATGAGATGCAATGCGACGGCGGAGAGAGATGACTGGGGTTTTTTGGAACATGACAAAGCGGATCGAGGTGGTGATGTCGCTCATGGTTCCAAAGTTAAATGCCACAAACATTTGGTAAAAGTTAAATGTTTGTGAACTTGAGTCAAGCCAAGTGCTTTCAAAGGGTTTTCACGAGTAAACACATACAGTATGGCAAATCTGATCCAAGACATGAACCCAGTCTCACTTTGAAAACAAAAAAGTAATAATCCTGCATCGTCATCGTTTGACATCTTTAAGTCATACATGGTGCATCAAGTCTGGTAACATGTTATTGTTGTTTTTTTCAACCAGTAACAGGAGTTAACTCATTCTACCTACATCTCACCATTTAGTGTGATGACTCTGGTGAGAGACGAACAGCAAGTTTCTTAACATATTGTTCCTATTTTTCAAACTGTTCTTCCTGAACACTGCTGGTGAGGAAGTTCCCACCAGACCCACTGTTAGCACAATGGTCCAGACCAGGCAACAGGAACAATAAAGTCAAATTATAAGCCCTGGCCCTGACAGCTCGTGTGAAGACGAGAATGTTTGATGTTTCACACTGTCCTTTCAAATGTCTCTTCAGCCAGATGCCACTCACAGTCTGTTGCACACCTCTTACACAGAAACACACACACAAACAAACACAGGGGTACTTACACTGTTTCACACACATAGACATAGAAAGACAGGCACGTGCAGGCGTGTGCGCGCGCGCGCGCGCGCGCACACACACACACACACACACACACACACACACACACACACACACACACACAGAGCGCCAGGAGCAAGAATGATGTCAGTAGTAGGACCCTCTCTCCCCTCTAATTAGAAACGTGAGCTTCCCGCCATTACCAGGGGGTCTTTGCATGCAACCATGCAACAAGAAAGGGATTAAACATAACAAATGTTTGACGTCTGTGTCAGGAAATGTTTTTCTTTTTCTTTTTTTAGACTATGCTATGTAGGAAAGGCAAAGCCTTCGCTTAAACGTGAATGTGTGCTGGCTGAACTTTAACGTGATAAGAAACACATGAGTGGCCCATTGTGAACTAAAACCATGAAACGTCCTGTGGCTTCCTCTTCTCCACAGTCAACACTGATGTGGGTCAAACCCATGAGATTATACATTTTGGGACTCCCAAAACAAGAATTTACAGAAAAATGAGAGAGAAAAGTGACGAATGAAAGGCTGACTGAAATAGGAACGCGCCAGAGGAGCCTGTGAAAACTTCAGCCCTTGACCTGTGCTGGATCATACAAGGGTCAATGATATGGTGGCTTCTTAACTGTCCTGAGAGAGATGTGGTGAATTGATACAAAAGAATGTCTGTATTTCAGTGTGTTTGGTACAGTCAGCCCAGCAGTGGTGTAAAGTAACTAAGTAATTTACTATTACTACTAGTAATTTTAGTATTTCAATTGTTATGCTATACTTTTACTTCTACTCAATTACATCTCATATGCAAATATTGTACTTTTACTCTACTACATTTATTTGAAAACTTTAGTTAGTTAGTTACTTATGTATACATTATAATATTATAAAACATACATTAACGACTTCAGCCCTATTTTATACCTATATTTGAAAATAGCAGATCTACAAGCTCACAACACGTAGACGCGTTGTGATCTTGTAGATCTGCTATTTTCAAAACTTTTGCACTTTTACTTTTGGTACTTTAAGTACATTTTGAATTCCAGATTACTTTTTCCTCCACTGACAGCCGGGCAGTTGATCTCCCAAAGGTCACGTTGGGCAACTTGATTTTGCAACGCTCCTGTGACTCCTGCCTCAGTCATGGATGGAATAATCCACGTGCTCTGACGTGCGCCGTCGCTGCCAATGCTGCCACTGCTGCCATCGTCAACACCACTACAAGTTTTTGGCTGTACATAAACCCTCATAAGTGCGAAGATAAGGCCAGAATTACATTTCATTTAGTTTCATGTGTTAATGACGTCTTGGCTCCTATCAACAGCCCCAGTGCTGCTGTGTGCGGCTGCCTTTTGTGCGGCTGCCCTTAGGCCCCCCCGAGCTCTGGCAGGAAGAAGTGCTCCTGTCTGCTCCACTGGGATCAGCATCAAACACACACACACACACACACACACACACACACACACACACACACACACACACACACACACACACACACACACACACACACACACACACAGCCTTATTGTAAGATGAAAAATCACAAAAAATGAACTGAGCGGTGGTGTGTGTGTGTGTGTGTGTGTGTGTGTGTGTGTGTGTGTGTGTGTGTGTGTGTGTGTGTGTGTGTGTGTGTGTGTGTGTGCAACAGCGCCCCTCCCTTAACATGTGTGGTCAGAAAAGGTTACTGCAGGCTACAGACAGACAGACAGACACGGAGACAGACAGACAGACAGACCCACACACACGGCCACGTATAGGAGCGTTGTGACCACCGCTCAAAAACTAGCACACTGCTACAAGGCTGGGGGGGGGGGGGGGGGGGGCAAGAAGAGTTGTTTACGACTGCTCTAGAGTGTAATTTTACAGGTACGTATACTGTTGGAAAGACTGTTGTTTTCCTGCATATCGTTGTTGTTGGGTGGAAACCTTGTATGTCCAAAACCGTTTGTTTTTTATTTAACCTTGTTAACGTTGTGTGCTTGTACTTTGCATTTTATGCAAGGTCCTGCCTCTGCCATGGTGTGTCAGTCTACAAAGTTCTGCATTGTGTGTCAATCTGATTCTATATTAATGGCCAAACTTGGGGACTGCCCCATGGTTCGAACTCCCGTTGGAACGAACACCGTCGGCAGGTTAGCTACTCACCAGCGCTGGCAGGTTAGCTACTCACCAGCGCTGGCAGGTTAGCTACTCACCAGCGTTAGTTTAGGTTTAGGTGGTTGGACCAAAGGGAGTTCGAACCAAGGACATGTTACCGCTAAACTTTACATAATGTAAATGTTTTGTCCTTGGTTATGAAAGTGGTTCCGATTTAACTCATAATGCCGTCGGATGAGTATGACGAGTTATTTTCAAAGGTCCAGACCGCCATGTGACAAGTTTGACGAGTTCCTTATTTTGACGCAGGATGGCGCTGTTCGCTAGCTTATGGGTCACCAATTATTTACTTTCACCAGTATCAGGTAACCGGAAGGTCACCTGACACGTTGATGACGTCACCGGAACAAAAACTGTGTTTTCCTTATTTATTTTTTTTAAAGAAAAGAAAAATTGCCATAATTAATGTGTATGGGGAAGGGGCTGGGTGCAAGCTTGATGCAAAAGTGTCTATCCTTGGAGTGGATAGGGTTTTTTATAACCGTGTGCATCTTCTGATGGCTCCCGTGAACGAATTGGAGCGACGCTGAATATTCTATGATTTTTCAAAGGTTAGTGAAAAACTCTCACAAAGCGAGGCAAGGAACGACATAAGTGGAAAAACAATGTTGGCAGTCAGTCAATGTTAATGAGTGTTAGTAGTGGTGTGAGGGGTTGACTGAAGGTGTTTATGGTCTGTGAGCCGATGACCAACTTTAGCCTTGAAGTGGGAATACAATCTAGGTCAAATGTGCAGGTTGGGACGTCCAACATAAACAGAATTATAATCAGTGAGAGGGAGCCTGCAGACAGGCCCAAATCTACCACATAATCTCTGCTCAGATCATGTTGAAGGCACGGATATCTACCTTTGTGAGAGAAACTATAATGATTATAAAACGTGAAAAATCCTGCTGAGAAGGCAGTTCATCTCTTGTCAAGCTGATCACTGTGAAAGTAAAAGATCAGATACCCTCTGGAAAGTAAGAGCACACCACTGATTTTCTCTGCTGCATGATACAGTATTATCTGCTTCTTCTGACATGTGCTGCTTTCGGTCAAATATGAACCAGTATGACAAATAATATGTTTAACATCCTGCCACACGAAGGAAGGACAAAGGGATTAAGGGAATCTGCAATCACCTATCAACCCCAGATTGCTTGTTGTGGAGAAAGACATGTTTGGTCTGTTTTCTTGTCTGTTTAGTCTGTGCTGTAGCTGTTTATGTGACTCCCAATTCTCTAAAGTCTGACTGAATCCATGGGCCACCAGTGATGGGGCAGGAGAGGAAGGCCCTATAGCTAGCCCAATTGTTGGGGGGAATTACTGCTTGAATGAGAGGGTTTTACTTTTAAGCATTACATTAGTGGGTGGTATAATGACATTCTCAAGAACCACCAGGTTTTAGGTCTTCTTCTGCCTTTATTTGGATACTCTCATGTAACACTGACACATTATAATGTAGGAAAACGAAACCTACCCTAGCCTATGAATTTTGCATCAGCAATTGCTTGAATGGTCCTAGCCTTTTTTTTTTTTTATCAAGTCTGACTTTTGCTTTCCTATCTTATGAAAGCAAAACATACATATAGCCTACTATAGTCTACTCTAGATCCAAGGCTAGCCTAGAATGGTCCTATGATGACTACAGTTCACTAGGCCTACATGTGTTTGTTATAAGCGATTGCCAGAGGAGGGAAATGTTTCACTTGATTAGAAATTACAAGACTAGGCCTGCGTATGCGTCCTGATTAGATGTCTGAAGCCCAAACGTCATTGCCCCCCATGCCCTTGATTTAATACAGATGTAAATATTTACCGTGGCGGTGACTAATGGTAGGATAACCTCGTTGCCCCAAGAGAAATATCCAATCAGAGCGTAGCTACACAGCAGCAATGGTCAATCACAACTTCACCCCCTCTTCTCTCTTTTAACTACCCAGGCAGTCACCGTGCGTGAAACGGAGCACGTCTGTCACGTCTATGGAACGTTGCAAGGCTGAGTTAAAGCAGGAGGAGGAGGATATAGGTTTACATGGCAGATGATGATGAGTTACTGCACGTGTCAAGTCAACTTCTCAAACAGTTTTCGCCGAGGAAACCGACAACCTCTCATCGATGTCGCGTGCAGTCACTAGGCCTACAGTGTGTGAGCGCCTGTGTGGCATTTTATTGTGCCATTTTGTGTGTGATTAATGACATACTTCATTGGTTAATTATTGCCTATGCTTCATTTTAGAGCATAATAGGCTAATATAACTAACTGTATCATCCAAATGGAAAAGCCCAGTTTTGAAGCAAGCAATTACAATAGCTGGATAGCTAGGCCTATTAGATCTCGTAGTTTCTCATAAACGAAGTGAAGTTAACGTTTGAACCGAAATACACATCTATGACAAAGTCACGTGTAGCAACCGCGAATTCGCATTAATTCCTTGTAAATCACCTGTAACAGTAGTGTAACTGCTGTGCAAAAACTGTGCGTAACATAAATGTTGACCATTATTATAACGGTCATCTGTCATCCTCATGTTTTCAGGGCTATTACTACCATTATCAAACTTTGGCTGTCTCTTTATAATAGGCCTATTATAATTATAAATCATTAGTAGGCCTATTGAATGATAACAACATCCCTGCTCCCACAAACTGGAGCAGGCTATTCTATCTGATCAATTGAAAATGACAAGATTCTTACCTTGCCGTGTCCCGCATAGGCTATAAGCCAAATATATTTGTCATTCATTCAGTCTCGGCTCTTCCAAAGCCCCGTGTCGCTTGTTGTTAGTTAGGACCGGCTGTGTGTCTTCAGTCCGTGATTGAAGCGGATTGAAGTGACACTGACTGACTGACTGACTGACTGACTGCTCTGTGCGTTCCGTTCCGTTCCGTGCGCCAGGTTCGCTGCTCCGCGCTCTGCGCTGACAGCCAGCACACTGTGGGACGTTTACTCTGCAACAGCACTGGGACAAGGCAGTCCCTGCCACAGAGGTGTGTGTGTGTGTGTGTGTGTGTGTGTGTGTGTGTGTGTGTGTGTGTGTGTGTGTGTGTGTGCGTGCGCGTGCGCGTGTGCGTGTGTGTGTGTGTGTGTGTGTGTGTGTGTGTGTGTGTGTGCCCGCGTAACTAAGTAGCATGCATTTACTCAAGTAGGCTACTGTAGCCTACTTAAGTACAATTTGTAGGTATTGTACTTTAATTGAGTATTTTTCCAATTTCCAATACTTTTACTCCACATATCGGATCCAAATATTGTAGCCTAGGCTACTTTTACTCCACAACATTTATTTGAAAACTTTAGTTACTACTAGTTAGTTAGGATACTTTGTAGATTTTGATTATTATTACAAAACATATTAACCACTTCAACGCAAGCCATAGCCTACAAGCTCACAATGCGTCACTATGTAATAGAGTATTTCTACATTGCAGTATTGATAAAGTAAAACATTTGAGTACTTTTTCCACACTGTGTGTGTGTGTGTGTGTGTGTGTGTGTGTGTGTGTGTGTGTGTGTGTGTGTGTGTGTGTGTGTGTGTGTGCGTGTGCGTGTGTGTCGGGGGGGGGGGGGGGGGGGGGGCAGGTATGGTGCTATGTAAACTGACTCCTGTGTAGCCTTTAGGGGTGGGTGAACATAAGGGGGGAGGGGGGTAAAGTCTATTTTTATTCATGGGGGGGGGGGGGGGGGGGACACTTGTAAATTTGTAATCAAAGCCTGAAATTGCTGATTGACTGACTGCCACTTAATCATGCTTTAAAGTTAGGTTTCATTGCTATTGATTAATGGATCCTCAGCAACATAGCAAACCTTTAACTGTAATAGCCTAACAGCTGTGAGTCTTCCAGGTTTCAACCATGTGATGCAGACAAATAGCACTAGCACTAATTATGAATCCATTCGTGCCATCTGCATATAGGACTGCCAAGGTGATTGATTGATTGAATGAATACTTTATTAGAAGTTTGCATAGGAAAACGTACAGGACAGTACAGTTCACTGATACAAGGTCAACTAACAGGATAACGACCACAAGAAAGCTGTTAGGGTTGTTTGCATTGGGGTCCTATACTCAATTTATACAATCATTTTTATCACACGATTTTGTAACCCATTTTTCACCCGGTGTCAATTATCTTTTTTTTTTTTTTTTTACTAAATTTTTATCCCACAATCTTACCCTTTGTTAGCCTCCTGGTTGGTCCCTGACTGACCAACCAGCAGGCTCTATCTGCCTTGTCCCGCCCTGGTTCCGCCTTTTTTATGTTGAATTAGCTAAAACATATTTTTTGGAGAAATAAAAACATTTAAAAACATGCTGATTCACTATACTGCCATTGAGCAGCTCCAATTGACTGAAACAAAGTTTGAAATTAGAATTGAGCACACAGAATAACAATATGAAGCAACTGAATTAACATGGCAGTGGATGGAATGTCCCACTGAATGTCCCACCAAGACACAGCAACCAATGGGTGTGGAGAGGGGCAGGACAATGGGCGGGACTTGACAAAGGGTGACTGACCTCATGCTTCCTTCTATGCATGAGGAGTCCAAGTTGCTTCTTTTCACCTGACAGTGGAGATTTCCCTGGTTTTGGACGTAGCACGTGGAAGGAACACGTTATTCCAACCAGTTCCTTTCCCCTCCATCAGGCCAGGGGGAGGCATTATTGAGACCAGGATTACGTGCATGTTTTTGTGAGGGTATCAACCCTAGGGGACACGGGGAGAACATGCAAACTGCCAACAAGTGGGGAGACAACGGACTGACCTCATGCTTCCTTCCATGCATGAGGAGTCCAAGTTGCTTCTTTTCACCTGACAGACGGGAGTTTCCCCGGTTTGAACGTAACGTGTGGAAGGAACACTTTATTCCAACCAAGGGGGAGGCAGTATAGAGACCAGGATTACTGCATGTTTTTTGTGAGGGTACCTATACCCTAGGAGAACATACAAACTCCACACAGAACATGCCCGTTGATGCTGTCTTGAACTCTTGGTGGTGAGAGAAGTGATTGTGTTGGGGGGGGGGGGGGGACGCAGAGCATGAAGTGGCTTGGAGCAATTTGCAGTGCACTGTGCTGTTTCTCTGTGCATCTCACCATCTTTCTTGTATACCCCCACATACCATTAAATACCGCTCACTGCTAGACTCGAAAAGGTCAGCAGTGAGAGTGGAGACTGAAGAGAGTGAGAGAGAGAGAGAGAGAGAGAGAGAGAGAGAGAGAGAGATAAAGGAGTGATCCACACATTTCACGCTCACACCTGTTTCTCATTCTCGGGCTCATCACGCTTGACAGGGCAGACAGCCGAGTGAGGAAGCCCAGTGCACGGAAAGCCACTGGAAATACTTCACTCAGAAGATAAACACATTCAGGGAGAAACCCATAGACACACATCATTCACAGCAGTATAGGACACACACATTAAAATCTCACAGTTAAGTGAACACAGAGGATTCTATACTGTGGATACCCGTCCACTCTGCAAAGTCCACTCCCTCAAAAACTGAAAGCGTTCATGAGCAAGGCACCCCAAACCGAAACTCGAGGTTAAGTTCCCCTGACGTGAATGTGTTTAACTCAGGGGTTGTCAAACTTTTTTACGCTGTGACCCCCAAAATAAACATATATGAACTGGGGACCCCCACCCTGACACTTAGAATTGTAGATATTACATTTAATGTGACTCGGTTCCACAGATAAATATTGTGAAAATAGCAGATAGCATGTAGATCTGCTATTTTCACAATGTTCGCCTCTTGCTCACTTCATATTTGACAGTTTGGCCAGTTGGTTTAACTGGATAATTAAAAAAACATGGCTACCACTTCCGCATCTCGTGTTGTTGGAGAACGTTATTTCTCAAAATAGCATTTCTTCCTGTCTCCTCAGAACCAAGGTCGTCCAAGCAGTCACGCTACATTTTTGGGGCACCTTCTCCAGACGATAGGGCCTCCACTCCGCCACATCTGCGTGCCGTAACACAATCTGCTGATCCCATTTGGCGACCTCTGCCCTTGTGGGCCCTGACTCTAGGAAACCGTACTTCCTGCTGGGCACCATGTGTGAGATGGCAAAGGGCCCCATAGCCTCATTTGACGCCATATTTGCCACCCTGAGGATGTGTATAATCCTCCATACAATGGAACTACCCGGTGACCTCCTCACTGCTACGTGGCTGTGGATCACCATCGTAGCAGGTGGCTAATTCCCAGCACAATTCCTGGAGCCAGTCAGCTGTTTTGAGACCCTGTTATCGCAGGGCGATAATCCGGTCAAAGCCGTGAATGATCACGTATGGAAAGCCGAGGAAGACAACAGGGTCACCACCCAGGGATCTTAAGAGGGTCTGAATGATTTCACTTTCAGGGGTCAAGACGGTGGCCCACTTCAGTAATATGTGGCCTATACTGTACACACTCTTTCAAACATAGTTGACTGTAGACTGTGTTCACCACTTCACCCATTATGGTCCAGTCAGAACTCAGAAGTATACCTCTGTAACATTATCGAAGAAAAAAAACAAGACATCAGAAAACAACATGTTATCTCATGATTTATTTTTGACAAAGGTCACAATAACTCAAAGATATTGTTTATTCATCCCCATGGACAACTTTGACTTCAGCTCCAGTTTGCCTTCCAGTGAGCTTAGAACGAGACGTATCTGACCGTGCCTTTTTTACACAGCCTTGAACCCAATCAGGAAGTGAACGTGGGTGCGTGTCTGCATTATCGTTTTCAAAAGGTCTCCTTTCCCGCTGTCTGTTACAACAAAACAGGGTCAGTCAGCAGTGTTTTCAGTCTCCAATTTAGGGGTTCAAAAACACCAGAATATTAGTGTGGATGCTAGGATCATATATAGAAAAAGTGTTACCAAATAAAAACTTCTTGGTGTCCTATGTGTCTGTATTCGTTGTTTATACAAGCGGAAAACAAGTTTAATTAGAAAGATGCAATTCTGGGGAAAAAAGCGAGTGTGGTTGCTGTTTTTAAATCTTCCCATTCAAGTCAATGGGGTTACTCCATAGAGTAACTTTTAGCCAATGAGGAAGCATAGTTTGGATAGGCAAACTGTCATGTGAAGCTTGACCAATCCTCTGGAGTTTATATAGTAACATTTAGTCTATATGAGGAAGCTGCAATAACCTCTTTTGATGTTGTGAGAATACGTCACCTAGTATTTTATGGAGTAACAATTATCCAATGAGGAAGCGGAAACAACTGCTTTTAGCCAATGAGGAAGGTGTATAAATGTGACGTCACAGGTATGGTGGTTCCTCATTGGCTTAATGTCACTATATGAACTTGGACCGATATAACAATAGTGTGTCGCCCTTCAGGTAACCACACTAATTATTGTGCTGACAATTGCATCGCAATTAATGCATTGTCAGCATTGTCCTTTTTGCCATTGGCCCCTTCTCCTATCATCTCTCTTTTGACCATATAGGGAGAGAAAATATATATATTACATGAGCTGTTAAGGTAGTATGAGTTTTACTTTGACATCGTTAATAATTTTTACCAGTAGGCGTCACTTTTTAAAAACAGAAGATTCCCTATTTTGGAATGGAATTCTTCATGTGAAGCAAAGGCAGTTGACAGGACCCACCTCTTTATTATATACTGTGGCACATCTTGAATGAGTGCTGCACAGAAAATACTTACACATTATTCTTACTGACACCTCCTCCACATTGCTGAATGTCATGAGCATGCTTTAAACAGTTCCTTCAGGCAGGGGCGTCACACCAAATTCTGGGCCCTGGGTACAAAGATTCACTGCGGGCCCCCCATGAATGTTAACTATTGAAAAATAGCAGATATACAAGCTCACAGCGCGGCACCGAGTGCCGCGCTGCGAGCTTGTAGATCTGCTATTTTTGAAAAATCGTGAAAATGTGTGCAAGAAACTTATGTTTCTATGTCAGTGGTGCTCAAACGTTTTCATGTGAAGGACCCCGAAGATGATATGTATTTGGCCAAGGACCTCCATCTCAAAATATTTAGTTCCAGGGACCCCCCCAGAAGCAAAATTTGAGTTACAAATGTTCGCTTAAAAAATACATATATTCAAAGATTTGCGCACATTTTCACGACTTTTTCAAAAATAGCAGATATACAAGCTCGCAGAGCTTGTATATCTGCTATTTTTCAATAGCTAAAGTTACTAGGGCCCCTCCACCTTGGGCCCTAGTAACTCAGTCCCACTTTCCTACCCTTGTGACGCCCCTGCCTTCAGGGACTGAAATGTAAGCATGCTCTGTTTCACACATTATCAGAACATACAGGACACTGAGGCATATAGATGTTTAATTCTCAGTGTTTTGTAATAATTTGACATTCTCTAACACTTGCTATGCATCACATGTCTATAATGCATTAAGCATACTTATAATGCATTATTATCTGCTTATAACACTATATAATGTATACTCATAGTACTTTATAACAAAAATCATAAGACATTATAAAGCATGCTATAATGACTTATAAAGTCAAGTATTAGGCCTATGATACTTTGAAATTGACACAGAGATGTTTTTGTTGCAAGGATCATAGTGTATTTAAATAATCATAGTTGTAATACATTATAATAATCTTATAATGAATGATGATGTATTACAACAATGAAAATTATACATTGTGGTTTTTCAGGTTTTTCAGGACTGATTGGAGGTTTTTCAGGACTGATTGGAGTTCTGCATGGTAAACAGGCTGGTGTCAATGGGTAGCTTGTCACTCACCCTTCTATTGTAGAAAGGGTCATTGACGTCAACCGATTGTTGGTCAGGACTTCCAAGAAGAGTGATCGAACCATTTGTTCAGTCTTTCTTGAGTGGTGTCTCCTCTGATCTTTATAATTGGAGAGGCCTTTTTGTTTGTTATCTCCCTTTAGAGCTTAAACATAACAAGTGTTAGCCAACCATCAAAAGTCATCATGCAAACAAAACACACACACACACACACATATGCACGCATGCATGCACGCACGCACGCACGCACGCACGCACGCACGCGCGCGCGCACGCACGCGCGCGCGCACACAAGCATGCACGGACACACACGCGCACGAGCGGACACACACACGGACACAGACTTACACACGTTTGAAGATCCACCTTGAGGGGTGGAAATCATGTTATGTAGGCTTCCTGTGCTGGTCCACCTCAGCCCATTTTCTGGCATCTTTCACTGATGACCTTCTTTTTAGTGAGCCATGTGGAGGCTATTTGGAGGCACAGAGGTAATGGAGGCGCCCTCTGATGTGTAGTAGTAGTACTTTGTAATACTTTTGTCTTCCATAGGAAGAGCACAGCAACTAACAAGGTGGAGGGGGGTCGTTGCCTGCCCTGGGGCATCTAAACCTACGTCGTGACATTACGTATAAACTTGGCGGTGCCCTTCTGTCTGAGCCTTTATAATGAGTTCATGGAGTGAATGAGGGGCTATTAGGAGGACTTCCTATGTTCAAGATTGTTTCTGGATATGTGCCACTCTGACACAGTACTTTTACTCAATGTACAGTATACATCTGTTGTTCATCTATCGGGAGGACTTCCTATGTCCAAGATTGTTTCTGGGTATGTGCCACTCTGACATACCATAATATACTTCTCTGTTTCCCAAACAGTGGGTCGGGTACCATTTGTGGGTCACAGACCAATTCATATGGGTCACAACTTGAGTAAAACCCCCCATTTCTTTTTCCTACATTTAAAAAAATACATATTTCAAAAGATATATATATACATATTATTTTCTTCAAAAAATAAAATACATCTATAAATTTTAAAACAAACTAGTAAGACACCTCAGGGTGACATGCGACCTCAGGGTGACATGCGCCATCTGGCCAGTGATGTATATGGGACCAGTTACTCATATGTGGACTGGAGACCCTTGCATGATGGTCAACAATGTTATGTTAAAACATGCCCATATATGGGCATTACCAAATATGGACATTCCCAGATATGTCCTTAATATCCTTAATAATGTCCTTGATATTGATAAGATAGGAATCTCCATATATGGACATAAAATGTATGTTACAGTAATTAGTAAAGCCAAGCAGGGCATTGGCAAGTTAATGGGGGGTTTGATGCCTGGGGATCTCCATATATGGGCATAAGGGGTACCCTAACAGGGCATCATCTGGGAATGCCCATACTGTATATGAATTGTATTTATTTTATCCTTTATTAATATATATCCATATACTATATACATACTGTACATATACATATGGACTTAATAGTAACGTTTTCAGCCTGAGATTGATGACATCAGAAATCTCCATATATGGACATAAAAGGGATTTTGTTTCTGAGAATGACCATATGACTTTTTATTTTTATATAATATACATATATCTTTATAATATTATTTGTGAGAGAGGCCATGGAGGCCATGAAGGGCTATTCCCAGCAAACCAGTAAACGTAACGGTTCCCCGCTTGGCATGTACACTGCTCAATACTCTGGCAAGCTACTAAGCTATGTTTGCCGCCATGATTGTACTTAATTGTCATACAATTAATATAAAACGACATTTTTTATACAGGCATATATTTTAGCCACCTCTCGCTAGGACCCCCCTCCCACTCGCATGTGCGACTGCAGTGCACACAGTAGAGATGGGATTTATGGCTCTCTGAAGTGAGCCGGATCTCGGATCCGTTCCTTTCAAAGAGCCGTTCAAAAGACTGGCTCATTTGAGTTACTATGTAGATTTTGGCATTTTGATTATGATTACAAATAACTTCAACCCTATATAAATGTATTTCTGACATACATATGTAGCCTACATACCTGCTATTTGAAAATAGCCGATCTACAAGCTCACAATTTATTTATTTATTCATTTTTTTTACATTTTATTGATTGATTGATTGAAGAATTTATTAGAAGTTTGCAATAGAAAAAAGTACAGTTTCATGACAGTACAAATCACTGGTACAAGGTCAACTAAAAGGAGATCCTAGAAAGCCGAGGCTTATTTCCACAGGAACCACACTTTAAGTATCTCATATAACATTGAAAGACAGACGGATAGAACATAGTACTTTATCTAGGATAATATCAGTTTCAAAAGCATAACATCAAATACAAAGGCAGAACAAAGAATAATAAAAAAGGGGGGGGGGGGCATGGGGGCTTAGTCTATTTACAAGTCACGGGTAGCAGCTGTCTGAAGGTGACTTTTCATACCAATTTTGAAGGAGGCTAGGGATTTGCTCTCCTTTAGGGCTTGAGGAAGGGCGTTCCACATGTTGATGGTGTAGCAGGAGAACGAGTTAGAGCCTTGTTGAGTTAGAGCCTTGTTTAGTGTTAAATCTACGTTGATGATGATTAGTGGAGCTGCCTCTGGTGTTGTGGTCGTGAACATCCTTGACCTTTAAGAAGTAGTTTGTCAGGTACATGGGAATCTTGGAGGTGTAGTGTATCTTGTACACCAGGCCCATTGCAAGATGCTGTACTCTGTCAGCTACTTTGAGCCATCCCACGCTTTCGTGGTGATGATCGGTAAGGTGGGTCAGAGGAGGGAGACCAAGCACAACCCTAATTAGTTTGTTTTGGGCTGTTTGAAGCTTTAACTTTAAGGCGGCTGGGGCGTCGCGATACCAGACAAGGACTCCGTAATCAATGAGGGGCCCAATAAGAGCTCCTCCTAGTGTCTTTCGGGATTTAGTATTGATCAGCGGGGCAACCCTTTGCAAGAAGCGAATTCGTTGGTTGACTTTATTGATTACCTTGGTGGTCATTTTTTCACTGGATAGGTTAGCCTCCAGGATGCAACCCAGGTAGCAGATGTAGTTTTTTCTTTCTATCACAGTGTCACCTACTTTAATTGTGAAGTTCTCAACAAGGCTAAGTTTCTGACTAGATCCAAAGAGGATACATTCAGTTTTGCCTAGGTGAATTGAGAGTCTGTTGTCATTGAGCCAGGTGCAGATCTTGTTAAGTTCACAGTTAAGGGCCTTTTCAACCTGCAATAAGTCTCTGCCGGAGACTAGGAGAGCCGAGTCATCCGCGAACAGAAACAGATTGCAGTCACAAGCAGATGACATGTCGTTTACGTATATTAAGAACAACAGTGGTCCTAGTATACTCCCTTGAGGTACTCCACAGTTTACTGGGAGGGGGGGGGACAGGGTTCCGTTGACCTCCACCATCTGTACCAAGTAAGAGTGCATCCATCTCACTGCTGTGCTATCAAGACCAATAGCTTTGAGTTTTTCGATCAGAATAGAATGATCGACGGTGTCAAATGCCTTCTGGAGGTCCAGCATGACCATGCCGCAATATTTGCCATCGTGAATTTCACGTTTGATGTAATCATTCAAATAGATGAGGCATGTATCTGTGGAATGGGACTCTCTGAAGCCAGACTGGAACTCGTAGATCAGTTTATTCTCTTCAAGATATTTAGCCACCTGTTCATAGACAATTTTTTCCATTACCTTAGAGATGGAACTAAGGATTGAGATTGGCCTGTAGTTGCCAGGGTCAAGTTTACTGCCTTTTTTGTGCAGGGGGGTTACCTTAGCTAATTTGAAGTCCTGGGGGACATAACCCTGCTTGATAGATAGATTAATAATATGGGTAATGATTGGGGCAATGGTGGCAGCTGAGTCTATGAGAAATTTGGGGGCGATTTTATCATGGCCAGCGGCCTTGAATTGAGGTAGGGTGCGAAGTTTTTTAAACACTTCATCAGTTGTCACCGTGGTAAGTTTAAAATTGTCTTTGCATACCCCAAGGTTCCTGTAGAATTTCAAGATGTGCCTAACACCAAACAGCCCAGATGGAGCGGGCAGTTTATTGACCAGATTTTTGGCCATGGAGGTGAAATAGAGATTTTTGGCTACATCGAGACTGTCAGTGAGGAGGGTTATGGGAGTTTGGATGGATATGTTGCTGGCTATGGATCTAAGTTTAGCACCACAGCCTAGCTGGGTTTTAAATAGCTTCCATAGGTCTCGTGGTTTGTGGATGTTTTCCTCAACTTTCTCATCCAAGTAGTGTTTTTTGGCAGAAAGGATTAAGGAGGTTGTCCGATTTCTCAGTTTATTAGCCTCTAAACTGACTATTTCTAATTTGGCTTCAAGGTGTTTATTGGGGCCTTTTTTGAGTTTGTGATTATATTTGCGTTTCTCAGAGTATTTTTTGTCTCTGAGTTTCATTGATTCACAGATTTCCGAATTCCACCATGGCTGTGAGCGGGCTTTAACCCTGACCCTACGCAAAGGAGCCACTTCGTCTAGGGTAGTGTTGAAAATGGATTTAAAGCCCAGCCAGGCTTCATCGACCTGAGTGCTAGCTAGTACTGGGGACCAGTCAGATTTCTCCAGTTTGTGATTAAAGGCTTCGCTAGAGTAGGTTTTGAGGTTTCTAGCTTCAACTTCAACTTATGTATTTTACGGGTGCAGTAAATTATATCATGGTCGCTTAGGCCACCACATTCAATAGTCCCACTCGCGGAGACTTTAGATTTGTCTGTGGTTACAATGAGATCTATGGTGGTTTGAGAGTTATCTGTAACCCTAGTTGGCTTGGTGATGAGCTGAGTGAAACCCTGTTGATTACAAAGCTTATTGAATTTTTTGAATAGAGGAGCTTCTTTACGAAGCATGTCTATGTTCCAATCTCCAATAATGTATTTTTCAACATTGTCCACCTGTGCAAGGCTCTCCTCCAGTAACTCACAGAAATCATTTTGGTCGGGCGGTCTATAGATGGCACCGATTAGTATGTTTATAGCTTTCTTAAGAATCACTTCCACCCATACAGTTTCTAAAGAGCTGTGTTGTAGGTCAGGGCGGGGGATATACTTAATACTGTTATGAACATACATGCATACACCACCACCAAATCTGTTTCTATCATTTCTGATTACAGAGTAGTTGTCAATTTCGATCTGAGAGTCAGTGATAGAGGCATCAAGTTTAGTCTCTGAGAAGGTTAGAAAATGGACCTTACCTTCGAGAACCATATGCTTGATTTGTTCATATTTAGCAAACAAACTGTTAATGTTTAAGTGCATAATGTGAATTCCTCTTTTCACAAAGCGGCTGGCAAAATCCATGGCAAGGTCCATAGAAGTGGTGTTTGCATCGGCGTCGGTGGGGGAGGAGGGGGGGGTTGGTTGTAGTCTCTGGTGGCTTCAGAGGGGGACAAAGGGACAAAGGGGTCTCCGTGTAAAGTTGGGGGTTGGGGTGGTGGGGGGTTGTGGTAACCGATTTAACCCAGGTTGAGAAAAGCTCTCGGGCCTTCTCGGTCATCCAGCGTGGAGCAGAGTTAATGTAGACTCTGTTCTGGGGTGCTGGGTCCACGAGGGGGTCCGTCGGGTCCATGCAGGGGTCCGCCGGGTGCGTCTGCAGATCGAGTGGGTCGGGGGGGGCGCCGGGGTCCGGTGTTGCGTGACTTGCGTCGATGATGCTGGTCTCGTGCTGAGCTAGTCATGCGGGGGCGATCACCGAGGGTTCTCCGGGGGTCCGTGAGCCAGGGGGTCCTTCGACGATCCGTAAGTCCGCGGAGGCGACTGCCGAGTAATCGTCAGGGATCCGCTGGTCAGGGCAGCTGGAGTAGCCCGTTGTGAGTCCCTCTGTTTTCATCAGTGAGGGGCTAGCTAAGTTAGCATCGTTAGCTTCGCTGGTCACTGACAAAGAAGGATCCGCCGTAGTCAAGCCAGCTGCAGTGGCGAGAGCAGCTAGTCTTCGGGTCATCTGTCGTGTAGCTACAGGACCCGGATTAAATCTAAATCTCCTGATTGCAGTAATAATAAGAAGATCAAAGATCGACTCATACAACCATTCAGGGGTTTGTCTCTTTTGTTCCGGTTAGCAGCCAGCAAAGATTGAATAACATGAGATCCAAAGCTCGGGTGCTTAGCTACCGTTTTGGCAAGAAGATATAACTCACTGTGTTTTTCGTCCGTTTTGTCCATTTCCCATAAAAGATTCTCGTATTCCATTGGTGTTAGGATCTGTGGTGATTTATAGCATAAATCCGTGATCCATAGTAGAAATAGAAGAAAATGTGGGATGAACCAAGCCTTTGGTGTTTTGGTTCCGGAGCGTGAGCGAAAAACACGTCCTGCCATGGTGATGTCCGGAAGTGCACTTGATTATTCATTGGAAAACCTGTGAAATAGGACATTCTTAAAGTACATTTTGATACCAATACTTTTGTACTTTTACTTAACATTCCAAGTTTCTACTTGTGGCAGAGTATTTCCACATGGATTGCAGTATTGATATTTTTTTTACTTAAGTAAAGAAGTTGAGTACTTTTTCCACCACTGTTCATTTACAAAAGGAACGGCTCCCTACTACGAACCGGATCCCATCGTTCATTTCGTTCACAAGACTTGATTCGTTCGCGAACGTCCCATATCTAACACGCAGTAGCAGCAGCAGCAGACAGAGAATCGTATGGCATTTTTGGACACAACACGGATAGTATTGTTATTGCACAAGATACACACGCTGCAAACACATAAACAGCTTTTAGGAACACGTTTTCTCTTTCGGTTTTCGGCGGCGGCGGGGGGCGCGACCGGACCGTTTTAATGCCTCGGATCGGAATGATACAGACAGAGAAAGATACACCGTCCTCCGTCCTGTGTGTGTGTGTGTGTGTGTGTGTGTGTGTGTGTGTGTGTGTGTGTGTGTGTGTGTGTGTGTGTGTGCGTGTGCGTGCGTGCGTGCGCTGCAGTGAAAACCTGTCTGTTTCTCTGTCTCTCCGATCCATGTTCACAAAAAACATTGCCTCACTCCATAACCACTGGATCGTGTATCATAATAATGCGTTAATAGAACATACACGCCGAACGCACACAGTGACACATTCGCGATCGTGCAAATGCTATGGTGTAACTAAATAGCCTACGCATGTAACATTGTGTTGACGGAGGGACGCTGCTCTAACGTGCAAGCTTCATTCGTTATGTTGCTTTCTGCAATGGAGAGCAGGGGTAGGATGAGGAATAGTGGAATACACAAAAAACATGATACCAGCGAGGCATTTATGTAATTTCCATCAAAAACCCCAAATATTAACAACAATCAACGGGTCGACAATGTCTCAGAACGTGCCTACTTTCGCCATTTGATTTGTCCTGACTCCTATTATATTGGTGCTAAAAAAGGTCACCAGCACTTTCGCCTATAACATATTCGCTTACACGCATTTGGTCCTTTCGCCTGGCATTTTCGCCTTGGAGGAGAGTCTTTTCACCTACCTGTCTGAGCCATTTCGCCTACCCTCAATTCTGCTGTCAGACTGTCCATGTTTGCATATTTTCTCTTTGTCATTTAAATATTATAGTGACTGTGACAGTGGTGTCAAGTGAATCTAACACTTTATTTGACATTTATTATTTACATCACATTTTATTCCTAAAAAATGGCAAAATAGTTTTTTATGCCTGTTGACAGGCAAGGTTGATTCTATAGGCTATTTAGGTGTATTATATATCTTATATAGACCTATATAGGCTAATAGCCTACATATCTATTTTGTATAGCCTAATGTTAAAACAATATAGGCCTACAATACTGTTCATTTTACAATACTGTTCAATACTGCACCAAAGAATGTAGTATCGGGACATAAATTAATTAATTATTTGGGCGCACCTGATTCCAATAGCTCTGTATTTATGTGATTACTATGGAGTGCATAGGATAGCCGTGTGTAGGTTTGACATAGTACTGTAACACCACTGTCACAGTCACTATAATATTTAAATGACAAAGAGATAATATGCAAACATGGACAGTCTGACAGTGGCTGTCTGGGGCCCCACGCAGTCAGGGCCGTGTTTTGCTGTAGGCCATTCCCTTTAACTGGCCAATAGGGATATGTGGGCACTTGGAGAGGTGGCCACCTAGACAACTGGGCACTAGGGACATAAAGGGGAGCACACACTGAACGCAGGCAGCTGCGCAGCGTCGCATCGCGGTATCGACGCACGTGAAGTGCCGCGCGGTAACCCCAACTGGATGCGACGCGCTGCCACACAGCACATCCATTTCCCCCGGTGGGGAGAAGCATGGGAGAACATTTTCAACGCGCGGCAACGCTGGTCAAATAGAACAGTGGCGTATCGGCACGGCAGACGAGGCGTTCCGCGCCGCCTCCGCGTCCAGCGTGTGTTCCCCTTAAGCCCCCGCAGGGGGCTTTATTTCTAGTATATATAATATGTATGCCCATACATGGAGATCCCTATCTGAACCAGCCACACAGATATGGGCCATGCCTTTGCTATCTGGCCAATGATATATTTCAATGACATCAGGGATACACATATATGGACTGTCACTGTGATATCACCTGACAGTATGAATATCCAGAGTTTGATCTTTGATGAGGTGATGTCACGTGACATCACTTCCTTTACGGAAAGACACGTGACATCACTTCCTGTACTGAAAGACGGACGGACGGACAGACAGACAGACAAGCACAGACAAGCTACGACATTTCTCATGGTATACTGCGACCTTTGGTCGCATCAACGACATTTCTCATGGTATACTGCGACCTTCAGTCGCAATAATAAACAAACAAATCTAAGAAACCACTGCAGTAGTATGTACAAGGATATAGTGGCTCTGGACGTTCCTTGTACTCAATGTACTGTATACATATGTTGTTCTGGCTAGTTGTTGATCTTTCTCCACCCAGCATCCTTCTGTGCGGAATCAAAGCATCTGAACTTTAAGCCCTGTAATACGAACATGAGTTTACGTAATATCCCAATTATCCCATTCATTGTTTCATACGGTATGGTACAAGTTCCTGATAATGGAGAAACTACCTCTATACTCCTCTTTTGTTTCATGCAGCCTCATTAGGCGAGTTCACTCCCTTGAGTATTCTTAATAATTAATAATTGTGTGTTATTGAGATAGATAGCAGAAGTAAAAGAAACAACAGTGATGAGATGCTGTGAGTATGACAGCGGCTCTAATCACAATACACCAGAAGAATAAAGAAGTGATTCTATAGGCCAGTCCATACTCTCTCCGAAAACGAACCTTTTGACGTGCAGCTTTCCGAACTCTAATTCGGGGTAATGCTTTTCAGGGGTTCTGAGTGAAGTCATTTTGTAGTTGAACCGGACCTTTCCAAAGAAAAGTTTGGTTTCGGATAGAGTACGGACAGGCCTTATGTCCCCTTCTCATGCCACAATTCAGCCTCTCGAGATCTGACCTATAGGTTGACCCGAGCATGTTCTTTCCAGACACTTCCAAGCTGTACCTTGCCCTCTACCCTGACCTTTACCCTGAACCCCCCCCCCCCCTCCCTTCTCAGTTACGACGCCTTTTGTTTAGAGTTGACCTCTGGTGATGTCTGCCATGTCCCAGAATTGTTTTGCTTAGCACCCACAATCTTGCTCAGGAAACAAGAATTAATTGGACATAAACATATCCAATTTGACTGTGTATATGTGTTGTGCATGACACAGATTACATGTGTTAAAGACTTTGTATCCGGGGGGGATTTACTGACGATGCCTTAATTGGCTTGCATATTGCACATAGCCAAAATGCAATAAGGCTTGTCATTGAGGATGCCCCTTTGCCAGCCAGGGTATGTACAGTATATGAAGGATGGGAACGCCTACAAATTCCTCAATGTGTTTATAGTCATTCCTATAAACACATGACAATACTCATACACAGTCAAAAAAGAAAGAAGGGGAGAGAGAGAGAAAAGAGAGAGGAACACGCTCCCTGAGCCTTAAATAAGTTACAGTTGTTTACTCCAAATGAGGGAGTGTTTGGCGGGCTTACATGGATGGTGACTGAGGAGGGAGGCCTTGTATTGGTTAAACCATGACATACCGGGGTTCTGATTTATGCCTCTGTTTGCAGTGGTGGAAAACGTACTCACATATTTTACTTAAGTAAAAGTATCAATGCTGCAATATAGAAATGCATGCTCTGTTACAAGTAAAAGTCTGGAATTCAAAATGTACTTGAGTAAAAGTAAGAAAGTACCAAAAGTACTAAAATGTGTAAAAATAGCAGATCTACAAGCTCACAACGTGCCGCGATGCGACACGTTGTGATCTTGTAGATCGTCTATTTTCAAATAGCCAAGGTATAAAATAGGTCTAAAGTGGTTTATGTATGTTTAATAAATGTATAATTTATATCTGCAAAGTAACTAGTAACTAAAGTTTTAAAATAAATGTAGCGGAGTAAAAGTACAATATTTGGATCCAAGATGTAGTGAAGTAGAAGTAAAACTATTGGAAATTTGAAATACTCAAGTACAAATACCTAAAAATGTTACTTAAGTACAGAACTTAAGTAAATCTAGTTAGTTACTTTACACCACTGGTGCAAAGCCATGTGTTGAGGACCGGAGCCATCCACTGACCTGTTATGTCGGACAGCTCACCCCTTCTGCCCCATTGTTTGGGAGGAAAGGTGGTCAAGGTGACAAGAATGCGAAGCGTGCAATGAGAGAGCCAGGAATGCGGCGCGTGCAATATTGACTCATATTAAAAAACAATATTTGTGTAAGTACAGACAAGAGGCGCCTCAAAGACAGACATTCTCCAGAGGGCTGGGTATTTCCAGTTAGCTCAGTGATGTGTAGCCTCTAGTGTTTTTGTCCCAGTGAGACAATATGGTAGACACGAATGGAACAAACCACAGACAGACACTTTAAGAGAATTGTGCTTGAGCCTGGCTCAGAGGTCAATCAGCTAATAGGGCTCCATATAAACAGCCCAAACCAACACGTTTAGGCTTTCCATGAAAACAAACATGGGAAACTTGAGGATACATTTTTGTATGTAGGTCAGTATCTTTAGGGCTGTAGGCCTATGTGCTGGAGAGCATCTCTGTGGCAATCCTGACACCTGCAATAATATTTGAGCATTGTCAAAACATGGGTTTTTGTCGCAACAAGGATACAAGTTATGGTGACGTCCTTTGGGCTGCTTATCTCATTGTGCTGGAAAAATGAACGTGAGTGTTGATATTTTACACTGCAGAATGAAGCCAGGAAGTGGCTTCCAAATGCAAATATTTGATCACACATTTTATTGTGCCTCTTGTTAATAACAAAACTGTGAGTGTGGAAGACTCTCCCTGTTAAATACACAAATGTGTGCAAACGTTATTATCTCCCCTGCATGATTTAAGAATATCGTCACCTTTGGAAAATCTTTTTATGTTTTTTCCTTTTTCTTTTGTTTTTTCATAGATCCATGAAGGTATTTTTGAAAAACATTTATGAAACTTGTCCCCTAATAACCATGATAGGGACAACAGGTTGAAAGTGGTTAAGTAGTGTATGTGGTTTTATAAATATTTAACAAATTAAAAGTATTAACCGATTTAGTCTATGGGAGGAAATCGAGGGAAACGGTCGGGACCACTACAAAATAAAAGGCACCCAAGAGCTTGTAACTAAATACTTTGGATCCATTGAATCACTATACTTTTCTCCTTTTCCTGAAAACTAATGGTTTTGGACATAATAAGGTTTGCACCGATAGCGACAATATACTCTTGGACACACTCTATGATTTTCATATCTCTTCAGGTTGATGTTTATGGACTCTCCAGCTGTGCTTGTCAGCAGTCAGAGGATATGGGCCATCCCATAATGGAGGATAAAACTGGACAGAAAGCCGTCGCTTGCTGGAAGCAAGGCAGACGTTACACGACTTCTTGATCACAGGAGGGAAAGGCTGCCAAGAATTCAGCCATCCACTCAGAAGGAACACGTCAAATGCCTGGCACACAACAGACCTGGGGCCAGATCCACCCTAATTGTCCCAGCCTGGGAAACCAGTGGTGTAAATTAAGTACATTAAGTACATTTACTTATGTACTGTACTTAAGAACAGTTTTGAGGTATCTGTACTTTACTTGAGTATTTCCAATTTCCAATACTTCTACTCTTACTCCACTACATCCCAGATCCAAATATTGTACTTTTACTCCACAACAGTTACTTTAGTCATATTGGGGAGGGTTCCACATTGCATACAAGCCACTCCCACTTCTATAGTATTCTTTTGGTAACAGGCACAATTACTTCCATGTGTATTCAGGAGGTTGGTTGGTTGACCAATGATACAGTATATGGCTGTTTTATGCTGGGTAATGAGCTACACCAGTGGTTTTCAAACGTTATGCCCAGCCAAGGCATCTCAAGATACACCTGTATTCACAGCGAAAATAGCACACCTACAAGCTCACAACGGATTGTGACCTTGTAGATCAGTTAATTTCCCTATTATTGAAAATATGTGAAAAAATTATAATGATATGCTCAGAATACTGAAAGTATCATTATTCATTATTATTGTATATTGCAATAATAATGTGTGCTTGCTTTTCACAAAATCCCAAGGCCTCGGTACACCGTTTGGGAACCACTGAGCCGCACCAATCACGAGATCACACGGGAGAGTCAGATGCTTTACAGACCCACCGGAATCACGCTTTAGTTTACAAGTCAACAAAGGCTTGCCAAAGGAAAGCCAACGAAATGCGCTAATGGTTGCGTTTTGTTCCTATTGTAACAATCCCTCAGCCGAAGTCCACTGGAAGAGGATGTTCCTTGTTCCTCCTAATGCAGGAGGAAGACATCAGACGGTGGACGGAGGTCTCACCACCTGTCCGGTGACAGAGGTGTTGAGAACAGTAAGTGGTCGTGTGACAGGCCCTATTGTTCCCTCACACCCCGGCGGTCTGGCCTGTCTTTGTGGTTGTCCCTCAACAGGAGACGTTGGCCTCTTAACCGTGTAGGGGTTTCGACCTGCAGGGACACGCATGGGTTCAGGCTCGCTCAGTGTGCTGGCCTGGGCTTTTTGAAAAGTGGGGCGAGTCGGATGTTGTTACACAGGTGCTCATCATCGATTATGTTGTCCCTAAACACAAAGCTAAGTGGACATGACGTGTAGGGACACCAGATGTGGAGATATGCATCTCACTTTTTCATTCGGTCGTAATCAGTTCCACTGAGACAGTATTTTGGAATTTGGAAATTACTCTATCTATGACATGTCTGTTGAATTTTCAAACAGTGAAATATAAAATGTGCTAGATACACATGGAATAACATTTCCATCACACTATCACACCTGCAGTAATCTTTTTTGCTCATTATATAATTTGCTCCATATTGGGGCTCAAGGGTTTTTGGTAAGACCCTGAGTATGCAAACGCTTTTTTAACAAGTGTTGCAGCACAGTAAATTACTTGAAGGTCAAATATATCAAGATGCTGTAGCACTCTCTGTACTTTAATAAATCTTTGACAGGGACAGGAACCAGACAACCTAAGTTTGTGCCAAGACCTGAGTCGTAATTTGACCAGTATCCAAATGATCATAAAACGAGAGAACCACATAAGGGTACATGGATCAAAGCCAAAGAAAAGGATGTGGCTCACTTTAAAGTTGAATATTTCCATCTGACAGGGCTTGATTTGAAATGACATCCATTTATCAAACTCACACAGTCTATATAAAAAACCTAAAATGATGTAATTCCATAGGGAAAATGATTATTTGTTTCTAATGATTTTGCTGCCACCTGCCAGGGGGAAAAATGTTTTTTACAGTCAATTGAAAATAAACTATGTACAGTATATCCCCATGCTGAGAAATGGTTCCCCTTCACTTGCTCATGCAGTTCATAAGTGTGGCCTGAGGAACTTGCTATTTTTTCCACCAACCTCTCTTAGTTGTCTGTGCTTGCAAACCGTTGGTTCTTCAGTTTTCGGAAATGTTACCCTGCTTCTGGCTTCATGGCTGCCAATGAAAGCGGTGGCTTTTAACCCAGTGGTGTTTGAACGAGCCAACATTCCCCCAGACTCTAACCTAAATCAAAATCACATTGTGTTCTACTGGGCCCACAGTGAAACCTGGAGGCTTACCGTGACTTACATTTTGATTAGCCGGGCCTATACTGCTCCTTTGATCTATTAGCACTCCTGAACCCCCCCAAATCAGCAGTTTGAGGACTGGTCCAGGGCTACCCTGGGGGGAGTATGGTGGACACTGACCCATATGGCGAGCAATATGACAGGGGCAGACGCACAGTCTGGCTCCAGTCACGGATAACCTCAGGGTTCTCCCATGCCAATGTCACACGGTCATTAACTGAAGGAGGCTCCAATAACTGGACACAACTGCTTTTGACGCCATGGTCTGACACACTGACACCCTTTATGTGACCGTCACAGCGGCTGTGGTGATGGTGGGGTTGTTGTCATAAAGGGACCTCGAGGGCAGTGGTAAACCTCTGTCTGGACTGGACATCTCCGGAGTCCAGTCCCCCACCAGTCCCAACCCACGACCTTCCTCTTATGCTTGACCAGTAGCTTAACTGGGAACCTTCATCCACGTTGTACAGATGGTCCATGGTGGCTTCCAATCTCAAACATCCGAGACTGTGGGACCTCAGGCGTCTTCAGTACGTAGAAGTGGGATATCAGTAGGCTGTACAATTTGTAGTGTTGAGTTAAATAGATACTCTGGATATTACAGTGCAAAGCGTTGATATACTGTATATATTTAAAAACAAAAAGGCTATTGCCATCAGCTTGGGCTACATTGCCATCAGTCTGTGATCCTGTGTAAACACGGCTCATCTGCAACTAACAGAATGGCATTTAGCAATCAGCGCAACCTACTAACTGTTCTGATATCAACGGTGAGAAAACTGCCACATTTTCTTAAGGCCCATTTGTCTGCTTGTTATTCCTAACCCTGCTACTCTTTCTTTATCAGCAGGAGGTTTCTGTGTTTTCTCTAGAGGGCTAGCGTTAACAAGGAGGATGCTATAAACAGGTTAGAGAGCCCTTCTCTGGTTTCGTCTCAGTTTCGTATCCCTGGAAGGGACAGCCCCTTATCAATGAATGAGTGACACAAACCAGAGCACACCAAGAAAAACAAACTCAGAACCACACACAAATACACAGTCTGCTATACCCGCGATATACACATGTAAACAAACTTGTTATGCACACACCCAAATATACACATCCAAAAGCAAACTCATTCCTGCACACACAACCACTCGTAAATACACAGCCTCCTTGTTTCAGTCAAGATAACTATAAAGAAGGTAGAGTCGCCAAAATGGCTGGGCATCCGCCATTGACGCTCATGGGAGCCAAAACTGGAACCGGAAGTTATGTGAACTGCATTGGAATTCATGGCAGAAGGAAGGCAGCCAGCTGGACCATGCTTGTGAATAATTTAATTCTGAACGTTTGTCTCCTTTGTCAGTTAATCGGTCCAGGAATATAAAAAAAATGCATATCACAGGTTGTTTTCCAATCAAATTTTTTTTTTTATGTGCACACTGTATAATTTTATTGAGGCATCTAAACACCGTCATCCTCCGTCATGTATTGTTTCTGGTAGTGTTGCCAGGTTCTGAGAAATAAGCAACCAGGCCTAGGAAAACAAGACCAAAATAACCAACTAGGGCCAGGCAGGTACTAGACTTTTATGAGCACTTACTGCTGTATTGAAAATAACCATCAACAAGCTATAGATCTGCTAAGATTTTGATAACTTGTCAAATGCGACATTCTGCATAATGAGCACTTTCTACTTGGTAGCTTACTTTAATTATATTTTAATACCATTCATTTTTTAATTCCTGAGTTTAACTTGTGAGATTATTTCTAAATTGCTGTATTGATTGATTACTTACAGTTTGCAGAGACAGGTACAGAGAAGTAGGCTACAGTACAGTAGGCCTACAGTACAGTACAAGATCTGCTAAAATTATGTTTCCAAAAAAGTACAAGTATGGCTTGTTTCCATGGGGTCCTTTGTAGTCAATTGATCGAAACATTGATAATACTTTTACTCAAGTAAAGAAACGTTGGTACCACCACAACCACTTAGAACCACTGACAATAAAAAGCCCATTCCCTTGTTACTGATGATATCCTATGCAAAGTAGCCTACTGTGCTCCATCGGTCTCTTTCAATGTTATGAGATACATATTGGCTTAAAATAAGACGAAAAGCTTACTAAGATCTCCTTTTAGTTGACCTTGTACCAATGATTACAAGTAGGCCTAAAACTGTACGTTTTCCAGGCTTCTAGTACAATATTCAATCAATAAAAAATAAATAAATAAGCAACTTGTTCACTTTATAACAGGGGTCTTCAATCAGGCCAGGGACCTTCAAAATGATGCAGAGATGGAGCAATCCCCTTAATACCACCTCGTAGAGGCTACAACATTTGTAGGCTATTCATGTGTAACATTATTCATACTTTTATTTTAAACATGAATACATAGGCATATACCTATCAACAATCAACAATATGTCAATTGCAGTAAGCTTGTTTTATTTTTAACATAAATGTGGAAAATGTTTTAAAATAATTATTTGAAGATAAATGGACATTTGGGGGGGAAAGAGTAAATGAAATATATTTATTTGTTCATCAATCAAGCAATAATTTCGCGGACCCCCTGCAGTACCTCCGCGGACCCCCTGGGGGTCGAGGACCCCCCCCCCCCCCCCCCCCCCACACACACACACACACACACACACACACACACACACACACACACACACACACACACACACACAGACGCCACCTGCAACAACCAATATTTACAAGCAACTTCACAGACATTAAGCCCAAAGTCGCTTATAATAAGCGAACATGGCAACACTAAATCCTTGGCACGTTCAGAACGTACTTTGTACTCTTTCGATACCTCTATGAAATTGCACAGTGTGCACATTGAAAAGTAACATAGCAGAAAAAAAAGTTTTATATGATGTGTTTTATTTTCCAGAAGTGAATATTTGACAAAGGTCTAAGACAGTCAGAATAATTGTTTGTTGGTGGTTTGTTCATGAGCTTCTCCACGGACTTCCATGGAATCCAATGCAGGCCACCAAACTTCCGGCTGCAGGGCTGGCTCCCATGGTGAGACGAATCTGCCGTCTGGAATTGCATGATAGCGAAAATGACGTATATGTCCCTACCTTGTTTTTAATTTCCTTGGTTTCAGTCAGGAACACTCAAGTCAAAGTAGATTTAGCCATTTATTGCAACAAATGTAATACAGTTAAACCTGACGTTAATGGCTCCGCTCTTTAAGATACATACTACATTTTGCTAAGCAGCATGCTAAGCAAAATCAGGAAACGTAATGTAACAATTGAAAAACAGAGGTCTATTGTTGGAGGAAGCCATATTTAAAGGGACCGTCTTGTTGAGGGAATGAGGTGTGATTGGTGTGTAGGAAAGCGTGTCTGATTGAAAGCAATCATCAGACTGACAGCTGATTACAGCTGAGCGTGTACGCGACTTACGTGCCCTGCATGAGCTAATGCAATGCTTCATTTATATATCCATATTATACAGTACACAGGTAAACACACATGTATGCAACCAACCACACACACAAACACACACACACACACACACACACACACACACACACACACACACACACACACACACACACACACACACACACGACACGACACACATGCACATACCTACAACACATGCGCGCGCAGAACCTAAAGTCTGCATCAATCAATCAGGATTTATTGACCTGTACCTGAGGACCTAATCCACACTATGTCATCAAAAAAGTATTTTGGGCATGGCATTAGGTGAATTTTTTCAAATTTCAAAAACATTCAGAGATTTTCAAAATGTCTTAAAATGTTTTACAAAATACAAAAGAATTAAATTAATATATTTTGCAGCTCTACAAGCTCATACGCACCACAATGTTAGCTTGTAGATCGGCAATTTTCACTGTGTTTTTCTCAATGTGGATGTGGAATTCATGAGAGGGGTAATGAGTACTGAAATGTAAGTTATTAATGTTAAATAAATATGGATTATGGATAAAATCCATAACCAAAATAAGAGACACGAGCCAAAGGACAGTCCATAGATTGTTGTATTTGAGAGGAGTCAGACAGAGGAGACAAACAGTGAGCGTACCATAGGGGTAGCTTTCTAAATCTCTCTCCAACCATAGCGGTCAGGTCAGAGGATTCTCTCTCTCCCAAAATGGAAGTTTAACATGTATATAAAGAGTACAGTTATGACAGTAAGAAGTCGTGGAACTTATTCATTTGTTCCTATATCATAACAAGGAAGTAGTAGGAACTCATTGATTCGTTCCTATATCATAACAAGGAAATAACAGGAAGAAAGTGACACGTAGTGTTGGTAATTTTCCACTCGTGACTTATATCATAGTATCACAGTATATCAAAACATGATTACAGTCGGGGCAACCAAAGTTACTATGACCTTTAATCAGTTTGCCTGAACCTACAGTATGCGACCAAAATGTGGTCTCTTATATACTGTACGTTCAGTTCATATTATGCCTTTATATGGTCATATGAGACTCATACACCAATAACATAATTATGTATCATAATTTATCCTAACAATCTATCCTTTTCATATTTGTATGAGGTTCATATGACCTCCATATTAAACATTTTATCAGGGTAATAATAATAATAATATTATGAAGATTTTAATAATATTTATAAATTCAAATTTCGAAAAGGACTGTAATAAATCCTTAAAGTTAAAGAAACTTGACACCTTCATTCATCGTTTCTTACAGATGAATGAAGACAGAATTAAAATTGAATAAACAGATAAAAATAAAGAATAAAGAATGAAAAATGAAAAAAGAAAATATGAGTTGATCGGATGACCATTGATCGGATGACGATGATGACGATGATGATGATGAGGGTGATGATGATGACGTGGTGATGTTGACGTTGACGTTGGGGCATTGTAGAGACGTGAGGGAGGAGGACGCAGGATGCAGTTGATGTGGGGTCGTTCTTCTGGGTCTCTCAGGTGATTCCTAGGGGGGACGAAGGACTTGGCCAGTTTACTGTTTTCAAAACAATTTAGTTCATCATGATAGTGTTTGTACTACACATGGCATCAACAACAGTGCAACAGAATTCTCACCGACAAGGCACGATTTTTACATCGTGCCGCTGCGGTTGATTGGCTCGTGCCCTGGTCTGGCCGGGCCTCAGGTCGTGGTTCGTCTGCACCCCATCTCAGTCAGGTGGTTCTCAGTTGACCCGATTCTCCTCCTTCCCCACACTGCCTTCCTCCTCTCTCCGTCAGCGTCAGCCCATGAAACAGAAATATTTCAAATTAAGTTTCAAATAAATCTTAAATCGATGAAAAACCAAATTAAATAAATTAAAATCAAATCAAAATTAAAATATATTAAACCTTAGACTATAGACTCCCCCCTTTTTTACAACAAGTTGTAAAAGTTAAATAAAATAATTTAAATTATTTAAATCAATGAAATGAGCTTTAAATCATACACTACAGTACAGTACAGTAGCAGCTTGGGCACAGGGGAGTCAGTGATAAGTAATACGCCTCAGGGGCGAGAAGCGACCTTGTGTCCTTCTCAACAATGGAGTCTAATTTGGTTGTTATGGTAACCAGGGACGTGACGTTCCAAAACAGAGATTTCTGGGTAATGAAGTTCTTAACAGTAAGAGAACAGGGCAATTAAACAAAATACCATAGACAGTAAACAATCAGAACGTTTACGAAAAATAGGAGAAAGGAAAGTCTAAACAAGACATGTTCCCAAAACAATTCTCTCACACACAGACCATCTGACCTTGACAGATCCAGGTGGTTTCTCAGACAGGCACACATACGCACACACCTCAAAAGGCATGAATCATAGTCACATGCACGCTCACGCACACACTCACACAAGAGTGATGGAGAGGGAGTGGAACAGATAAGGGGTTAAAGCGACATTTACGCACACACAGGCGCATGCTCGCACTCACACATACAGTATTGGAACACACACACAAGTGCACGCACGCACGCACACGCACTCATGCTCACAGAGATGGGAGTCAGAGAGGGGGGGGTTTACTGAAGCAGCACCCACACGCAAATCTTCTGCTCGCACACACATACAGTACGGTAAATTCATTCTCACAGAATCCATTCATCACATAAATGAAATTATAGTATAATACACAGCCAGAAGCCTCTGGAGGTTTTTAAAACTTAACGTTACAACATATTATATTAATTTAGGCTAGTTCCTGACTCCCCTGCCTGCATCGCGACTGCAGCAAGGGAGTGAGGGACAGATAAGAGTAAACAGGAATTATCGATACTGTAAACGACCCATAGTCCTATGGATGGCTCTAAAGTCTTAAAGTTACAACAGTTTAAATTAATTTAGGCATCAATAATTTGAGTTAGTTATTCTTAGTCTTAAATCTTAACTTTAATTTCTCAGAGACATTTTAAAACGTCTTAAAAGTACTTAATATTACAGAAAACAGAACTGGTCAGTAACATAGTCAAAGATAAAATATTTGTTTCTCAATTTCCAATGGCTGGGCCAAGCCATGAAAGTGAGAGACCTAAATAAACACAGTATTATCGGTACATAAACAGATAACTGACAAATACTGACCATTTCATATGGTCCAGTCATAACAAGCTATAACCACAAACTGACTATGAGCACGGTTTTAATCAGGCTGACTATAAGCACACGCCCTAGGTTATAAGCCCAACATATAATGACCATTCATAGGGTCCAAACAAACTGACAAAAGAACAAGTTGAACAACAACTTGTGGACAAAAATGACTGTACCGGAAAAAGTTAAAGTATGGAAATCAGTATTGTCTCCTCATCACGACGAGAGAGGGAGACCAAACCATGAGAAATAGATAAAAATAGAATAGGGAGTTTGTACACACACCCTTAAACTTTGTAAGAAGAAACAAAGAGATTTACGAGTTACGACCATTCAGTATCTATAGATAAGGGTTAATTTACGACGCGTGTCAAACCAAAACGTTATTAGGAGCTATCGGACTCCTCCAACGGAGGGAGAACATCATTCACAAATCATATCAATTATCATAACATTAACATCGTTAATTCAAAATTCAAAGACACGACACGTTACAGGGATTTAGTAAATATGTACTTATCTTAATCACTTAGGAATTTGCCGATGCGCAGAGATCCAGGAGGTGCAGCCGGGCGGTGGTGCATCGGTGGAAAATCCAGCCTTTCGTCACGGTCCGGTGCTGCTCCTGGATGTCTACGCGGTTCCACATTAATCCAAAACTCAGATAACACTGTTGTCTAAATAAAATCCTTTGTCTGAAAATACAGAAATGTAGGATTTCCTGGCTGGTTCCAGATACGTGTTGCAACATTGTTCCACCGGGGGAGAGAAAGTGAACCTTAAATGGCTAACAGCCCTGAACACTTATCCGTCCCTCAGTCGGCCAATGTTGCAAACAGTATCCCGGCTCGATTAGGACCATTTGAAATGTAAGTTATTAATGTTAAATAAATATGGATTATGGATAAAATCCATAACCAAAATAAGAGACACGAGCCAAAGGACAGTCCATAGATTGTTGTATTTGAGAGGAGTCAGACAGAGGAGACAAACAGTGAGCGTACCATAGGGGTAGCTTTCTAAATCTCTCTCCAACCATAGCGGTCAGGTCAGAGGATTCTCTCTCTCCCAAAATGGAAGTTTAACATGTATATAAAGAGTACAGTTATGACAGTAAGAAGTCGTGGAACTTATTCATTTGTTCCTATATCATAACAAGGAAGTAGTAGGAACTCATTGATTCGTTCCTATATCATAACAAGGAAATAACAGGAAGAAAGTGACACGTAGTGTTGGTAATTTTCCACTCGTGACTTATATCATAGTATCACAGTATATCAAAACATGATTACAGTCGGGGCAACCAAAGTTACTATGACCTTTAATCAGTTTGCCTGAACCTACAGTATGCGACCAAAATGTGGTCTCTTATATACTGTACGTTCAGTTCATATTATGCCTTTATATGGTCATATGAGACTCATACACCAATAACATAATTATGTATCATAATTTATCCTAACAAGTACAATATCTGCAACAATTCCTTCATGTGCTTCTCACTTCCTTATTTCCAGTTAGCCTACATGAATCATGCTTTCAGTTAAATCACTAAATCTGATCTCACAATAGCAACAAAAACATACAAATGGCCCTACTACACAGTCTGAAAACACTTCAGTGACCAAAGCATGTGAATAATTTTGCATCTGAAGGAAACGAGTAATGGGGATGGTGATGGGAAACTCTAAGGAAAGTTATCCGTTTGAACCCCAGCTAGTATCCATATTCTAGTTGGAATATTTGCCAAAAATAGCAGATCTACAAGCTCACAACGCGTCACATTGAGGCACATTATAGCTTGTGAGATATCTTTGGATAAGAGTTTTGGTGTAGAACTCAGGCCTGATTAAAGCAAAGAGGGTTTAAAGGACAACTTAGTTTTTTTACAACAAGGGTTCATATTTTAGATTGTAATTAGAGAAAAGAAAAAGTGAGTGTTAAAATGTTTTCATTTGCTTCGTTCTATTGTTTTATCGCGTTTACTGTGCTAAAATGTGGGGCATGCGTACGCATGGGGGCATGCGTACAAGTGGCTAAATATGTCTTTTTAGACACAATAAGCCAGCAGTTTCTTTATTGCTATTTACAGTAACACTTCTAGCCCTCATAAGTCACATCCAACCATGAAAGGTTGCATTGTATCTTGGGAATGGGCTTATTCTGTGTAAAATGACATATTTAGCCACTTGTACGCATGCCCCCAACCACTGAAATAAGAATCTCTAAAACAATAGAAAGAAGTAAATTAAATCATTTTAACACTTATCTTTTATATTCTTTAATTACTATCTAAAATATAAACCCTTGTTGTAAATAAAAATCACACTCGTGTGAACTGAGCGGTGGTGTGTGTGTGTGTGTGTGTGTGTGTGTGTGTGTGTGTGTGTGTGTGTGTGTGTGTGTGTGTGTGTGTGTGTGTGTGTGTGTGCCCCCTGTGTGTGTGTGTGTGTGTGTGTGTGTGTGTGTGTGTGTGCCCCCTGTGTGTGTTTGTGTGTGAGTGTGCCTGGCCTATGCCTGGCCTATCCTGAACAACAGCGCCCCTCCCTTAACATGTGTGGTCAGAAAAGGTTACTGCAGGCTACATACCCGGAGACAGACAGACAGACAGACAGACAGACAAACAGACAAACAGACAGACAGACCCACACACACGGCCACGTATAGGAGCGTTGTGACCACCGCTCAAAAACTAAAGTTGTCCTTTAAGGCTAAGCTTACGGTTACATTTCTAGTTAGGTGATGTCCCATGATATATCTGGATTAGGGTTAGGGTTGATATGAATGATGCGTTGACCTTGTCAACAGAGGTTTTCATTGAGTGACAATGAACGACTAAGAGACTGCATGCCTTTTCACTATCTAGAAGATAGATAATGATTTCCACTCCCTGTACCAAACCACAGCTTTCCACTCTCATCTCCTTAATTAACTAACGCACGCACGCACGCACGCACGCACGCACGCACGCACGCACGCACGCACGCGCACACACACACACACACACACACACACACACACACACACACACACATACACACACACATAAATAAAGATGAAATCTATCAGAATTGGAGCCTAACCTGCAGCTGTGTCAGCAGGCCATGGAGCAAGAGAGAAAGAGAGGGGAGGGGGTAGAGAGAGAGAGAGAGAGAGAGAGAGAGAGAGAGAGAGAGAGAGAGAGAGAGAGTGAGAGAGAGAGACGCACAAAGAGATAAGAGCTGAAGGAGGGAAGAAGAGAGGGAAATGCAAGGTTCAACTTCACATGGCAGTTGTATTGTTGTTGTTGGCCCACTCCTTCCTCTCCCTGATCCCCAAGGCTTTAGAAGATGTTTTGAAGTGTGCACGTGTGTGTGTGTGTGTGTGTGTGTGTGTGTGTGTGTGTGTGTGTGTGTGTGTGTGTGTGTGTGTGTGTGTGTGTGTGTGTGTGTGTGTGTGTGTGTGTGTGTGTGTGTGTGTGTGTGTGACTGACTGACTGACTGACTGACTGACTGACTGACTGACTGATAGACAGTCAAAGTGGATGACAATGTTATCACAAGGAAAGAAGAATTTACCTACCTGGGTTGTATTTTAGAGAACAATATTTCCAGTGGAAAAAATTGCAACAAAAAGAATCAATAAAGAAACAAGATTTTTAGGCAGGATATCCTCGTTGGTCAGTAGGAATGCACTGAGGACACTAGCTGGAGCACTCAATCAACGTCATTTTGACTATCCATGCACCACAAAGGCATTAAAAGCAAAAGTTCAGACCTCTCAAAACAAACTGATCAGGTTACTACTAGAGCTTTGCTACGGTGGGATCATGGTTTGCAACATTATGCTAGGGTGGGATGGCTCAGGGTAGAGGATAGAGTACGCAGCAACTTGCAGTGGGCCTGATCCGTCTTCAAGATACTCAAGGGATCAGGGATGCCCATGCCTCAAACTACTTCAATAACATGAGAGAAACACATGCACAACACCAGAGGGAGCTCCACTGATCTCGTTCCACCCAGATTCAGCACAAACATGGGGTTGAATTCAGCTATCAAACAGTGAGAGTCCTTACCCTCCTTCAAAATCAAAACCGCCATGAAGAGCACCTGTCTGTAATATGCAATTGGACCAAGAAGTCTTCTAAACTTGATGACAGAAATGACCCCCGACCTTGTCGATTGATTAAAATGAATGAATGAATGAATGATTATCTGTTCTGTATGACAGGTTCTTGAGGGCCCATGTGAACAGGATATCAGAAGAATGAGCATTCCCTCTGATGAGATCAAGCGATCAAGCCGTCTGAAGCCTATTTGCCGTACACTGGCGGCCAAAATAGCTGATCTGTACGAGTTCACGATGTGTCGCAAGCTTGTAGATTGACCTATTTCCGGCAGGGCTAGACACCGGCTGTGCAGGCTCGCGCTCTTTTCTGCCTGCCTCCTTTTTGGAGCTGTGTGGAACACAAGCTCCCTATACGTGGCCGTGTGTGTAGGTATGTGGGTGGGTATGTGGGTATGTGGGTATGTGGGTGGGTCTGTGGGTCTGTATGTAGCCTGTATGTAGTAACCCTGGGTGACCAGAGAGGTGCTGTTGAGTCTAGCCTGCCCTGAGCATCAACTGCAATACACACACACACACACACACACACACACACACACACACACACACACACACACACACACACACACACACACACACACACACACACAGCTCCACTTCGAACAGAGGTTCGATTTTTTTCTCTTTGTCTGGTGCAGGTCTCGCTTGCTCTCCATTACGTTCTCTTTATTCTCTGTTTCCCATACACTTTATCCCATCCTCTCTTTCTTAATCACCCCCCCTTGTCCAAGTGAGGTTCTAGCTAGTGGATTGGTGACCATAACAAGTTAGTAACATAATTCATAGTTTCATACAGAGTACAAAAAAAGTGTTCATTCAATTCTGAACAGGTACATTTTCTCACAGTGCTCCAATACTGATGATTCAGGCATACTGCAGGGATATTCAGGCTTGTACAGCATGTGATTAATAATGGACTTCAAGTTCTACTGATCTTCACTCTTGGCTTCATCTTTGCACTTGGTTAATAATGTGTGCACATGGTTGTCTGGTTGGATTTGACATCTGTGCAACTTGCCCTCAGCTGATCTAGACTCCTCCAACTGCTCCGCTGTCAGCAACTGGCAGTGGTGGATAAAGCACTCAACCCCAGTCCTTGAGTCAAAGTAGAGATACTCTCATGGGCAAATATATCTCAGCTTGAGTCAGCTACATATACAATTGTCTTTTATTTAATTTTTTAGTTTTTTCAAAAGCAAATGCTTTTAAAAATTCTTGAAGTATTCAAAAGTACCCTTTATTTTCAATATCAATGCATTGCTGCAGAAATGTTATACTCAGACACTCAAAAAATATACTATGTACTTTGTTACTGCCCACCACTGGCAACTGGCAGGGCTGAGTTGTGCTCCCGGAGAGGAGGAGAGGAGCCAGCCAGACGCAGAGACGCAGTAGAAGCAAACATAGACTTGAGTGCAGACTTGTAGGTGAGTCAAGGGGAAATGTTTGTCTGTTTCTAGACAAGGCAAAGCAAGCAAGTCTGGTGCACGAGATAAACATTTGCTCTGTATGTGTGCTAAGACTGTGTGCGTGCGTGCGTGCGTGCGTGCGTGCGTGCGTGCGCGTGTGCGTGTGCGTGTGTGTGTAGGCCCTATGTATGTGTGTGTGTGTGTGTGTGTGTGTGTGTGTGTGTGTGTGTGTGTGTGTGTGTGTGTGTGTGTGTGTGTGTGTGTGCGTGCGACGTGCGTGAATTTAAGATCTAACATTACTAATAGATCAAAAGTCAATATGATGTCCCCACATTCATGTCAAAGTGGAGATACTGTGTCACATCAGTGCTGAACTGCATTGGATATTTCAGGGTCAATTGTGGTATCTAAAGTTAATACCAAATCAGAGGCTGAAATTACAGTCGATGTCATTAATAAGAAACCGAGCTCACTTCTACAGTATGTAGGATCTCTCCCATTTTCACTTGGAGTTGGAGATCATCAATTATTTCCAGTCCAGTGGTGGGTGAGATAGTGTCAGGTTCTCATTACTTTCTGTGCCCTCTGACAGAGTAACCCCAGCAGTGAGGGCACCAGTACGCTTCAGAGTTTAATCTTGATTGCTATTGTTCAGTACTATAGGCTACTGTATGTCTTTATAATATCCTTTTTCACATCTCTGTTGTCGGGCAGAAACCAGCATGTCTAAAATATTAACTTTTCAGGAAAAAACAAAACAAAACAAAACATGCTTTTCGAACAACACAATACTGCCTCATCAAAGTTGATACGATGACCTAATACATTGTCAGACACTTGAATGTGTCCTTATGTTATAATAGCTTTAGCCAAATACAGCTCAAGTGGAGTTAGAAGGTATTTGACCATTAATGTGGAGATTTTTTATTCTGACTTTGTCATTCTAATCAATGGTGGAAAAAACTAAGTTGGAGTTAGGTGGTTTGACGGACAATTTTTGAAGATCCAATGAAGTGAGGAGGTTTGGTCAGAAGCGCTTTTTAATACTTTTTATTGGTTAAATATTTGTAAAACCCACACACAGACGTGTTCAATAGCACTGATTTATAAAATAAACTAAAAAGTGGAGATAGCTGGTTTCTGCCCGACAGTGAGGATATTTTAAACTCTACTAGATGTCTACTTACTGCTTTGCACTTGAATGCACGTACATAACAAGGATAATGCATTCCGTTGGTAGCCAAAGGACCTGACCCTAAATTAGTTCCCTAGTTCCCTGGGAATAAATAATGCCATACGAGCAGGCTACGTATTGCTTGCTTTAATCTATAGACTTCAAACATGCAGGCACACATGCACCACGCATGCACGCACGCACGCACACACGCACGCACGCATGCATTCCTTTCAAACATTCTCTCAAAAAACTTGTCAAATCTTTCTAAATCCACCTTGTTTGCAGCCACACAAACGAAAACGCACACATGCACACGCACACGCACGCACGCACACACACACACACACACACACACACACACACACACACACACACACACACACACACACACACACACACACACACACACACACACACACACACCACATCACACAGCACCATTCTTCTCCTCTCAGATATTAGAGAATGTTTTACGAGTTGTGTCCCAAAACAAGCATCATGACACAAGGCTTTGTTCCTCTCCTCCCATCCTATACGATTGCTGATGTGGAGGAACCTCACAATCGCCCCCTCGCTCTCTCTCCTCTCCCAAAAACAGAACAATTGTTGTTTGTTTCTCACATCTTCCTTGGTGTTGTTATTGTGGGGTCCAGACTCGAGACAATGGCTTATTCAGACACAAGGTCTCGTGGGTACATCACGTTGTGGGCTACGGTTCCGTGCAGATAATGTGCTCATCCAATCACAGTAGAGGAAGTGTTTCTTGTGATGCAGAGAATGAATTAATCTGGATAGTCTCACCTTAGATGTCCTTTTGATTTTGTTTAGACCTGCGACGGTTTGTGTTAACACTCTTAAATGAACACTCAAGATTTTATGTTTATCTCAATGGGCTATTTTAAGAATGGTGACTATAACACAAACCAACTTAAGGATTTTGTTTAGCGGCTGTTTTATTGTGTGTATGTGTGTGTGTGTATGGATAACAAACGATTATCCACACACAAATAAACATGCACTACTGGTAAAGTAACGTAAGGCCACTGCATATAATCATCCACTAAGTGTTATGTTGCCATAACTTTTACAGTCCACAAGATCAACTGTGACAGACCTCCATTATAGTTGATGATGTCTTCAACTGGAATCCATTAGTGGGTGGAACCGATTACAGAACACCACTTGTCTATTGTATTGCTCCTGTGGTTTAGGAACCACCGCATGTCTGGCTTTCCAGTAGGCATTGTTAGTTGACGGTGACTGTTCATGTCAGATGTGCACTGAGCGTACTCTAGTCGTGTTTCAAATAGCTTATCATCTGTGAGCTTTAGCTCTCTTTTACAAAGCCTATCGTGGTTTACGGTAAATCTCATTTGGTGAAAATGTGCCTGTGACTCACGACCTTTTGTGTCCAGTTAGATCAGGTTAGGCTGTTATTCAGCAGGAAATGTCACATGTGCCTTCAGCGTGCTCAGCCTCTATTTTACCTTTTCAGAGGTGACGAATGCCCTAGAACGCCACATGTTTGCACTGTAACCTCTCTTTTCCTGTAGATAACAGTGGAATACAAACCCCTGAGGGGTTATGAAGCATTGACTTCACAGGTATATGGAACCCCCTTTTTCCCAAAAGTTCAAGATGCTGTTATTGATATTTCTGGGTGTAATTTCCATTACCCCTCAGGATTTCCAAACTGCTTTACTCCTAAGGGCGAACGTTTGGCGAGAATAGCCGATCTACAAGCTCAAGTGTTGTGAGCATGTAGATCGCTTTCAACAAAGATATTTTTTTAGCGTTGAGCGAAAACAGGAGGGGGCCTATTATAGAGCCCTGGGGGACTCCGGTCAACTAAATATTTGATGTTAAGTGGCTAATGTCTTTTAGATTTGAATACGCAGGTCCCAGGACTGCAGCTTTTAATTCCTTGCTCTTCCACTCTCCCTTACTTCACACAGTATGTATACACTGGGTCTTGTGGTTTTGGGTCTGATCCAGAATGGGTCCCTGTGGTCAGCCGCTCCTTACACAAGCTGAATAAAACAGGAGCTCAGTTTCGCTCCCCTCACAGTAGCAGCAGCACCTACATAATCATGTTTTCGCGTTTACACTAGACACACACACGTCAGCAAACTGAGGCTCACAGCTATAGCCATGGGAAACTCTGGGATTTCATAGTTTGGAATAATACTCTGGGGCAAAGGCAGGCCTGGCCCGTGCCTACAGATTATGATTAGAAATAGAAGGAATCAGAGCCAATCGGGTGATGAGGACATGATGAGGAAAAGTATTTGATGTTGTCAGGTGGAAACCTTGCTTGTCCAAAACCGTTCATTTTGTATTTATCATTTCAAAAATGATTTAAAATAGCACACACCACCTCTAATCTGCTATTTTCACTACTTTTGTATGATGAAGTAGGGCTTTAATTTACCAAAAGAAAATGTACACGTTTGAAACTTGGAGATACAAGGTTTCTGCCGGACAGTGACGATATTATGTCAAGCCATGTTTTCATACAATAAAACCCTATACTCCAAAATCTCTCTGCTCTACAGCTGTTATAGGAAAAAGCAACGCTCAGTAATTACATTCCCGATGGCCGAGACACCCCCATCGGTCTCCAGGGCTGTGAGACTCTTAACCACTTAAATCCTACACTTCATTGACCAGGGTCCCGCGGCGCACTATAATGGTCCTTTTCGCTCAACACCAAATCTTGGTGGCCGAAAATAAATAGAAGATGTACAAGCTGACAACACGTTGCAACAACGGATCCCTCTGGTTCACCCCAGACTAGGGATGCTATGGTTCATGTGGTTAAAAGCTTCATACTGTCTGAGCATGAGGATCTGCTGCTTGGCTAGAGAGAGCGGCTGCAGAGCCTTGGGTGATGATGGCAGTGGGAGTTCAGGGAGAGTTGGGGGGGTTTTCATGATGGCTCCACGGTTCTAATGCAATATTCAGATGTTGCCTTGATCGGCCCGATGCTGCTTTGTGCCCCTGGACCGGGAATCTGTCCCTTCTCATCACCGTCCATGCTGAGTCACAAACCACACACACACACACACACACACACACACACACACACACACACACACACACACACACACACACACACACACACACACACACACACACACACACACACACACACACACACACACACACACAATCTTTGCCTCCCTCTTCTACACTCCCGACCTTTTCTCTGTCTGTCTGTCTGTCTGTCTGTCTGTCTGTCTGTCTGTCTGTCTGTCTGTCTGTCTGTCTGTCTGTGTGTGTGTGTGTGTGTGTGTGTGTGTGTGTGTGTGTGTGTGTGTGTGTGTGTGTGTGTGTGTGTGTGTGTGTGTGTGTGTGTGTGTGTGTGGTTGGGGGCACTGCTTTGCAAGCACATAGAAAATGAACAGACATACATGCACTGGCAAAAAATTGCAACACATGCACACGCACCTGCAGGTGCACGTGTGCGCACACACAAATGCAGGTGACCGCACACACACACACACACACACACACACACACACACACACACACACACACACACACACACACACACACACACACACACACACACACACACACACACACACACACACACAACCGTATACATCAACACATATTTCTATCTATTGAGCAGATGTACACATTATCTATATCAGTAGTATACTGACCTACTTACATTACAGTATGGTATAACATGGCGTTACTTGGACTATTTCACTGTGTATTTCACTGTGTAGTTAAAAGGATATATGACAATAGTGAACACAATCATAAATACAAGATAAAAGGACTTTTGGGTGTTTTATTTTTTAGGAGTTGGCTAAAACAGAAGAGGAAATAGAAACTAATTGACAAATTGATACAACTCCCCATAAGTTAACTCCCCCGAGACTTGAATTTAGGATGCCATCAGGTGACACATTTTTTGGAGTTGAATTGGTGATTTGCTTTATAGGCTCATAACATTTTAGCTTGAGATATTACATCAAAATACTTATTTGAATACAGGGCTTACAGCTTGAATTAGACCATACTTGTTAACTTGTACGCTGGGGCAAAGGCAGGCCTGGCCCGTGCCTACAGAATTTGGGTATATAGAAGGAATCAGAGCAATAGATGGGGAAAAGTATAACGTACATTATGATCCAGAATGACCCTCTGTATCACTGATATATGCCTACACCACACTCTTCCAGTCCCCAATTCCATGTCCACTATGTCCAGTCTTTGAATATACGGCATGCTTCATATCCACATGAATGCTTTTATAGGCTGTTCCTTGCTTATTTCCACACTACCCAGGAAGTCTTACTCAGATGTATGGTAGAGAGAGATACAGTATGCAGTGACAGTTGGGAAGGATATGGCCTGACCCACATAGCCCACTCTTCCTGGCTCTTTCCGTGCTGTACTGTACGCTCACAGATAGAGTTACATTGTTTTCTATTCTCTCGGACTGACTCTTGTAAAAACAAAGTCTTTGCTCGTATAGTGAGTGTGTAAACTCCGTGGAAGACATGTTCTAACAGCTCTCACAGCCCTCTGGCAGGGATGCCTGCCAGAAATAGTGCCCTCCCTGGCCCGTACATTGTGTCAAGCTATATATATTTTTGTATTCTTCTGTTGAAGATGGGGGAACGGGAGGTGGGTTGCTTAAAAGAAACATGTTGTGGTTATTTCTCTGTCTTTCTCTCATGTGGTTCCACTTGGGAGCACAGAGACAGAGAGGCACACTCTGGAATCGACTCATCACCCCGACGGTGGCAGTGGCTAAATGGAGACTTGTCGTGGGTTGATTAAAGAGACAGTGACAAAGCGTGGTGACATATTTAGCAAAGTAAATGATAGTCTATGGGCAGCGTTGTTTAGGAACACTTGGCATCATCATGTCACAATGACCCAGGACCCAGTTTGCACAAGAGAAAAATATGACCTATACCCTGCCTGCTGATTTCAGCTGTCTGACATCTGACATGGAGTATTCTAACAAGATTTTGGCTTGTATGGACTGAATGGATTTGGCCACACTTATTTGTCTTTAATACATTTTCCAAAAGAATAAAGCCAACCCCCCACTGTGAAGCCACATGCTGTACACAGTAAACAGTGTCACTAAATCACTCCAGATTTGATGGTGTAGTTAAAACAGCTGAACACATAGGCCAAATGTATTGTTATGTTTTTTAATTTATTTTAATTAAGACAATGCAGCTTTGCCGTGGAGAGCGCCTTTTCGTGGTTTCACTACACTACATAGGCGTAACATTTAGCATAGTCACCGTTGTGGGGACAGCACTGTGAAAACAAAAGGTTATGGCATTTAATAAAACATGAAAGCAGACTTTTTATACAGTGGTAAATTATACATGAAGAACTGGTGGTGAGTCATACAGGGGCCATGTCACAGCACACGTCAGACACTCGGAGCACCTCCTCTCTGATTGCACCAGACGGAGAACATGATTTGTGGAAGTAAAGGCTGAGTCAGATAAAGGTTGAACGGCAATAACTTTTTTGAGTGGCGTAATTCAATGTGCCTGCACGTGCATGGTGGGTGAAGTGTACACACACATCACATGTAGTGTGTGTGTGTGTGTGTGTGTGTGTGTGTGTGTGTGTGTGTGTGTGTGTGTGTGTGTGTGTGTGTGTGTGTGTGTGTGTGTGTGTGTGTGTGTGTGTGTGTGTGTGGACAGGTGGAGTGTACAGTAGAGAGGTAGGCTAGACAGAGATAGTGGTATTTGTACGAGTGTCTGAACAGTAGTGGAGAGGAGGGAGCATGTTAAAGTGAGTCTTCCGCATATCAGGGCTTAGTATTTCGTCTAAACAGTTAAGGTGCTGTTTAGTTTCTGATATAGCTACAGCTCATATCAGAGGTGGCCTTGGCTGGCCCAGCCAGTAACACCCCCACCCCCCACCCCCTTGAAGATGAAGTCATAACTCCAGCAGATGTTCCTTTCACAGAATAACACAGGGTGACATCAGCAGGTAACAGATAAGGCCCCCTGGTGGATCATCCCTAAAACTTCCCTGTGACGCTGCCTATGTGGAATACCACATACACAGTCAAATCCTCTTCACAGTATAGCCTATATCCTTCCGATTAGGGTATTATGAGCATGGAACATGTGTGTCCATTTTTACTAATTAAATGACAACTTACCGCAAACCCTAACCCAAGTTAAATCCAGCCTGAGGGGGTGTGGGGGGGTTGCTATACAGTTTTAGAGTTTTGTGAGAAATCCCTGATAAATCTGCACTGGACATAATGTTACACGTGTGTGTGTGTGTATGTATATATACAGTGGGATGCCTCCCAGCAATCCTAAACTGCCTGCTTTGAAGTTCAAAGTGTTCTTCTTGCCAACCCCCCGCCCACCACCCACCCCCAACCCCCGTCTATTTCGGGTGTTGCCAGATGTGACCTGGGCAAAATTGCTGAGAAAGCGCACCTTTCATGGTAATGAGGTAAGAGTTATGGCTCGCCCTGGAGATCAGAGTTCTGCCTGGAAGACAAAGAGAGGAACACCTTGGAAACCCTGTGCTGACAGCAGCGGAGCAAAGTCAGGCTTAACTTAGGCCTACAGAAGGACTCTTTTATCAAAACAGTGTGTGTGTGTGTGTGTGTGTGTGTGTGTGTGTGTGTGTGTGTGTGTGTGTGTGTGTGCGTGTGTGTGTGTGTGTGTGTGTGTGTGTGTGTGTGTGCGTGCGTGCGTGCGTGTGTGTGTGTGTGTGTGTGTGTGTGCGTGCGTGCTCAAACCTTTTCATGTGAAGGACCCCCAAAATGATATGTATTTGTCCACGGACCCCCATCTCAACATATTTAGTTCCAGGGACCCCCCCAGAAGCAAGATTTGAGTTACAAAACGTTCGCTTCAAAAATACATAGCCTATATATTCAGATTTGCACACATTTTCACGACTTTTCAAAAATAGCAGATCTACAAGCTCGCAGCCTCGCAGTGTGAGCTTGTAGATCTGCTATTTTTCAATAGTTAAAGTATAAGGCCCCTCCACCTCGGACCCTATAACTCAGTCCCACTTTCCCCCCCTTGTGACGCCCTTGGTGTGTGTGTGTGTGTGTGTGTGTGTGTGTGTGTGTGTGTGTGTGTGTGTGTGCGTGCGTGCGTGCATGCGTGCGCGCGTGCGTGCCTGCGTGCGTGGAGAGAGAGAAACAGAGAGAGAAAACATCACATGATTTTCATTTTTGGTAAGACCACATGGCTTACATCTGAAAGTGGTTTGCACACAGTTGAGATGTTGTGTGTTGTAAGTATTTACTATCTCACACAGGGGGGAGCTCACTATCAACCAGGGAGGTTTTGTAGGCCTACTTCTCATGATACATGAGTTTGGCTATAATAGGCCTACAGTATATGCTTTGGATGATTCTCGAATGAATTCCAATGATACGGCATTTAGTTGCTCAACTGAAAGTCAGATGAAAGTAACTTGAAAGTGGAATGGACACAGAGAGAGAGAGAGAGAGAGAGAGAGAGAGAGAGAGAGAGAGAGAGAGAGAGAGAGAGAGAGAGAGAGATATTACCCTCCTGCTGTATAACAGTGATGTGCCTGGGATGAGGGCTCCACCTTCAGGCAAAGGGAAGCACACACAGAAACTCTTCATCTCAAAGCACTGACATCTGGTTGAGTTTTGGAGGTGGTGCTGGATCATGAGTCAGCTTTTGTTTGGCGGTACTAGGAGTAGAAAAACAGAAAGGGACAGACAGACAGACAGACAGACAGACAGACAGACAGACAGACAGACAGACAGACAGACAGACAGACAGACAGACAAATTGTCAGATTACACAGTGGAGAGGTGGTGGGTGCTGACCTTCACTGTTGTTTTGTAAACAAATGAATCCCAAATCTCGTGACGCTAAACTAACATGCTCACACTCTGGAGGTTTAAATGTAAATGTCGTCTTATTCTCAGTTGTTTAACATGGCTCAGCATTTCTTTTTGCAACACTGGTTTGCGCTGTACTGAGATAGGTCTTGGCAGCTTTAGCCAAATAGAACTGTAACTGATATGCCTGGCTGTGATAGGAAAAATAATGAGCTATTGAGATATGGTATAGTGGGTGGCTAAGGCCTACACCCCCTGAAACCATACATACACCTCAAGGGCTGAGAGCTGAGCTCTATATGTCACATCACATCCCTGTCAGATTACGAACGCATGAATTAATACATAATAACACACACACACACACGCACGTAACATTGGCTCCATTGCAGATTTATAAGGGATTTCACTCAAAACTCTACTGGAATGGACTACCCCTCACTCCTGTGGGAAAAGGGCACCCAACTATACGTGACATTTCTCCATGCTGTGTTACATGTCAATTCACACTCCCTTAGCAGGGAAGTGGCTGCAGCAGATTTCACTGTCAACTAGAACAGGCTCCAGAAAGCATAGTAGCTGTTATAATAATGAAAACCCTGTATGTCCCTCCCAAACCGTTCTTCTGCTGCTGTTGCATGACACTGTTATTCAACCAAGTATAAAACAGGGCATTCATTTATGAAAAGACGATGAAATATGGAGAAACAAGTTTTCGGCCCAACAATGATGATACTCTCTACGCCCTACAGAGTAAAAGCTGTCAATTAATTACGCACGTCTTGTTACATGGGTCAGCATGTGGGCCCTTGGCCAGCCATGACTACATATGGCCATAATTATTGAAGTACGTCTTTGCTATAACCTAAGATTATGCAAATGATATACCCAGCTCTCTCCAAGAACTGATGTATGCTTATTACCCATGATGTTATTTGGCATGAGTCAGAGCAGTGGCATTAAAATGGTTCAATGTACAGGTGTACAGTAAAACACTGTTAATTTAGCTCTTAGAGTGAACACATTTTAAAAATGCAGGGATCTACAGCATTTTGTGTTTTACTGTATGAGTGTAAGGTTTTGCAACAAATGAAAGCATGAAATCATGCAGGACATGCAAGGCATGCGCCACTGCTGTAATCAGCTGAAAGCCTGTTTCCAGCAATTCTAGTCAGTCAGACAGTCACACATAAATCACAGCCTACTCGCACAAGTTGGTTCATTTAAATAATTATGCTACTACTGAGCCCTGCCACACCATATATCGCCATATGCCACACACCGCTGGCAAAGCTTTATCTCCACCACTCAAGACTCGGTGACGCAAAGGTTAAGCCGGATTTCATTGCGTTGCTTTGTACACCCACGGTGGGTTTTCTGCATTGTGCTCCCTACTGCGTAGCATGCTGCTTGGCAGGGAGCTTAAGAGTGGAGCTGCTGGCCTACTGGTCCAGGCGCATACCACATAGGCATTGTTGCCTGACGGTGTTGCTGGTTCGATTCCCGATCTGGACGACCTTTGCTGTATGTCACTCCCCGAGTCCCCGTCTCTCCCCCCATTTCCTGTCAGTCTACTGTTCTATCCAATAAAGGCATAAAAGCCCAAAAACAAATCTTAAAACAAAGAAGAGTGGAGCCATCAGTACCATGCATAAGTGTATTTCCATGTGTTTGCAATAAATGATAAATCTGGTTCAAATTAGTATAAGATAGAGAGAGGTTTCAAGAACTAGACCTTTTCCAAAATGTTTCAGACCTCATCTATGTCAGAATTGACCACAAATAACCATCACTGTGCGGTGGTAGACTACAATTAGAATGGGCAAAATATTTTTGCTTCTGTCCCGGTCCGGCAGACATCCTGTCAGAGGACATCAGCACCAGCAGAGCTCATGTCAGAAGGCGGTGGCGAGGTGGCAGTCTTGACATCATTTGTTTTTTACCCTGTCTTGTCACTAGGGCCCTGGTGGGTCATCATTACTAGCCTGAGAAAGGACAGGCGCTGTGGGATCCTGTGGCTAGCCACTAATGAAGAGCCAGAGTGACGCAGCATGGCCAGGAAGCCGTCAGCACAGCAGACAGCCTCTAAAGCGCAAGTCCTGTACGATCAGGACTGCCAGGGATGGTGGTAACATAGACAGAGCAGCACATGCAGCTCTTATTAGATGGAACTTAGTATGCACTTCCATCAGGCCAAGTATAAAGTATGACAAGATAAATAAAGCCAGCTTTGCGTTTGAGGTGGTTGACCTGTTTAACATTTTATTTGTTGGTTTGTGTTTGTGCATGTGTGTGTGTGTGTGTGTGTGTGTGTGTGGGGGGGGGGGGGGGGGGGGGGGGGGGGCTTTGGTACTGAGTCACCTCTTCCAATTGAAACTCATAATAAACATATGCAGCAAAACATGTTGAACCACACAATTTGCCAATTCTTCCCTTTTTTATTTCAAACTGAATCTGTGGGATTTAAAGCTTTTCCTCTGCAGGTTAAAGTGCTACTTGACAATAATTGACTTGTTATGTTCCACAGTTTGTGGTTTGTGGAAACAATGAGTGGGCCATGGGCAGAATGACGGAAAAACAGCAACTTCAAAGTTGTCACATACCCTATGGGAAAGAACTGGTGGAGGAGACAGTGCTCTATCCCAGTGGTTCTCAACCTTTTCAGACCCCCAAATTAATCGTATTTTAACTGGGGACCCCCTCACCCTGACGGCACTAAGAGTTGAGTAATGACATTTTGTATAACATGGTTCTATTGTGAGCGTTGTGTTGTGAGCATGTAGATCGGCTATTTTCACAATTTCTGCCTCTAATATTTGACAATTTGGCCAATGCTTAATTTGTCATTTTAGGTATTAAAAAGTCCTTAAATTGTCACTTTAGAAATGCGCAGATAACCTCTATAGACTTAAACTTTATTTTGGTTTGTTTTCTGTTGAGTGAGAAAACAATGTTGCACATGGTGGAAGTCCTTATATGGTCACCGCACATTCTAATTAGGTAACCTATTGGGAAATGTGCCGACTTGATTTTTATTTGAATGAAAAACAATCACTGAATATTGCTTTAAGTTAATGATCTATTTTTGGGGACCCCCCTGGTGGTCCTGACCCACAGGTTGAGAACCACTGCTCTATCCCATGGGCATTTTTATGACCTGAAATGGTACCAGTGTCCAGTTTTAATATGAAAAGCAATCATCAACCAGTGCCTGGTGGCTCAGAGAGCACAGACAATATTCTTTTTGAGGAACCGGGTTTGAATCCGAACCCATCCAGTCTCGCTTGCCCTTGCTATTTCTGAAATGAAGCATAAAATGGCAAAAAATAAATCCAAGAAAAAATTAAAAAAAACAATCGTTTCTATCCTCCACCACACACGCAACAAAAATCTGCTTCGTTGTTCCGTCTTGGGTCCAATGAAAATGCTGTTTGCGTGACTCTAGAGAAAATTGATAGGAACAGCTATGTCTAAAAAAAAGAAACACACTTAACTTCCTGCCAAGAATGCTACAGTCCTTTCTTTAGGATTTATTTTTGGCCTGATTTATCTTTGATCAAAATGTTTGATGGAACATTGACCCACATGGGCCACTGGGTTCATGTGCCCTTGAAAGGCATGGTGGATTTGCCATAAGAAAGTCTCAGAATAAACAAGATACCAGACATGTGTTTAACTCGGTCCTCCGGAGTAATTTGCATCATATCCACCAACCACAGAACTGTGTCTCCTATTATTTTCTCAAAGTATTTGATGGCATTTGGAATCATGTTGTAGTAATCTGCGTTCTTGCAGCAAAACTCTGGCACCCAGAGCTTGCCACAACAGAGCGGATTAAGAGAGATGTACGGCTATGCATTTACAGTATGTATATAGCGCTGAATGTGACTGCTCCCACATCTTCTTATATATACAATTGAGCAAAAGCCGCATCCCACTTCCAAGCCCATTCACGCCCACTTTGCATCCACTTCAATTCAACTTCAACTCAACGGTAGGGAGTTGGGACGTAGGGAATACCGCCCATAACTCTATCATTGGCCCCCCGTTGCCATGGTGACCGCCGTCCATTGGCTCGTATTCCCAGCTATGGGACCGGCGGATCCAATTTCAACCGAGGGGGGCGTAGCCAGAACACACACACACACACACACACACACACACACACACACACACACACACACACACACACACACACACACACACAAAAATAGCTAATAGTTAGCTCACAACTTTCCACTTTTCTCTTTCACCTCAATCGCAGTAACATCCGTATACACCACTTGGCTAGGACTGATCACGTGGCACACGGAGTTCTTAACCGGAAGTGCGTCCGGCGGTCAAATATGTCCGACCGGAAACGTGCGCTGCGCCACAATAGTTCCGCCACAATAGTTCCCCCCCCAAAAAAAATGTTTTATTTTATTTTTATTTATTTTTTAAATTTTAAATTTTTATTTTTTTACTTTTTTTTTTTTTTTTTTTAAGTTTTTTTTTTCAATAAACTTTTTTTTTTTTTTTTAAATAGTTTTTTAGTAAAGAAGCGGGCGTGGACTCTAGATGTGAGCGGCCCGAATTGAGCAAAAGCCGCATCCCACAACTCAACGGTAGGGAGGAGAACGTAGGGAGTAGGGAGGAGAACGTAGGGAATAATACCGCCCATAACTCTATCATTGGCCCCCCGTTGCCATGGTGACCGGTGATTGGCTCGTATTCCCAGCTATGGGACCGGATGCCATCGCATCACCAATACGTTTTATTTTTTATTTTTTTCAAAACCTTTTTTTTTCCAATTTTTTTTTTCTCAAAAATTTTTTTTTTCTCAATTTCTTTTTCTCAAAAAATTTTTTTTTCTTAATTTTTTTTTCTCAAAAATTTTTTTTTTCTCAAAAGAATTTTTTTTCTCAAAAAACTTTTTTTTTCTCAAAAAACTTTTTTTTTCTCAAAAACCTTTTTTTCTCAAAAAAAAAAACATATTTGGCCATTACACACACAGAAAGAGCAGAGGCATAACAGTCACTTCTCTCCATAATAAATGTACCACCAATAAATACATAAATAAATAAATAGCTTAATTAATGATAATAATCCTTAGCTTGCCCTTAGGCCGTCTTACTGGTAGTATATAGCATATATTATAATATAGTAGATAGATACATACATAGATTGATAAACACAGATATAGAACTCCACGGCAGTGTTGTTAGCTTCTACAATGTCGACATTAGTATGTGTGCCTTTTACATACCAACAAACACAGACAAATGTGCAACAATCAAATATAGCTGCAAGCAGTGGCTAAAGAAAGCAGCAAGGGAAAATAAAGCAGGATTCCAGTCCACATACAGTCTACGCATCAAACCCTAACCCTAACCCAAGGCCTTTTGGTGCCTGACTCACAACTGGTTGTTGGTGCATGTTGTGCTGTTTAATTGTAACAGCAACATAAACTGCCCAATTGCAATGGAATCTGATCAAAGCCACCCTGTACCTCAGGGGTTTGTTTTCGACGAATATCTACTCCTATAGATGCAACGCGGCGACCTAGAGGGGAGGCCGGCGTAGCCGGCCGACCTTCTAGTGTTTTACAAAGCTGAACCTGGGCTGAACTTAGTCAGCTTCCCAAACTACAAATTGGACCCTAGGGCTAAACTATAGGATGGTGCACTGTGTTGCATAAAAGAACCAGCAAGGCATGTGACAGAGATAATGTAATTTTCATAAATGGATTGATTCCAAACAGCCCTCCTGTCAGCAATATATCCACTGCACCTTAATCGAATATGAATTTCAATCAGTGGGCGAGAGAGACAGAGAGACAGAGAGAGAGAGAGAGAGAGAGAGAGAGAGAGAGAGAGAGAGAGAGAGAGAGAGAGAGATCCTATAACATAGTGGATAGAGCGCTGGCGAGCTGGGACCCATGCCAGTGTGATTGTGTGTGGTCTGTGTGCACACACAGGACAGGGTTATTAAGATTCAACATAACTTATTAATGCACTCTGTCCTCTATCCTCTGTCCTCTAGAGCAGCATACTGTCAACAACTTAATTCAATAAATTATGCCTTTGTTATTCCATGGAAACATAGTGTCCTCATTGCTCTCTTCTGGTCCTTATTAGCTGTTTGGAGACCAAACTATAATCAGTCTATGTGTCTGCAGCACCCTACCACAGGTCTATCATTCCTGTTTAACTGGTCTACGCCTAATTGTTGAGTGCCATATAGGCAATTACAGCTATTTGGTTGGAAATAGGTCCTCAACAACAGTATTTCCTGCTACTATAATTTCAAACCACCACAGTAAAATGATTATTAGAAATATACTAACGGTTAGGCTATTTGTGTTTGCTGCTGTCTAGTCTAAGAGGACAACAGTATTTCATATCCTCAAAGTTGCAGTGAGTGGAAAGTAATTAAAGGGATATTTCACTATACTTTGCTTTTATGAATACTCTGGACAGTTTTTAAGTTGCTTGATTCAGTATTTAGATATTTGATGTAAATGTTACCAGGCCATCCTCCTATCATTTAACCATGATGGATTCATCAAAAACACCTTTTCTTTTTTCTGGTGACTCCTAATACGTGAGCTGGCCGTGTTTTTTTCGATAACTTTTTTCATTTATTTTTAATAAAGTTGTATTGTATTGAATTTTTTCCATTTTCCCAAAGAATTATTACAAATAAATGAAAAAAGTTGTTGTTCAGAGCACACAACCAAAAGACCATTGATATTAAATATTGATGATGATAGTTAAATACATTTTTAATTGCGATGCATATGTATGTGACTTTGTTATGGTCTGACCAAAAGTACATTTTGTCAGGAGATATGTAGTCGGCCCTTAGGTGTTTTAATATTTTTTTAATGTGGCCCATTTTGAAAAAGGTTTGGACACCCCTGCCCTAAATGATTGATGAAAATTACCAACAAGGAGATGTGGAGAAGGACAGAACAGGAAGAACTAGAAACGACCATAAAAAGAAGAAAATGGAAGTGGATTGGACACACACTGAGGAAGCCGGAGTCAAACACCACAAGGTGGGCTCTTGACTGGAACCCCCATGGTGCGAGAAGCAGAGGAAGGCCCAAAAACTCATTATTCAATAGGAATAACATTTATTTTTAATAAAGCTTTATTGTATTTAATTTTTTTCCATTTTCCCAAAGAATTATTAAGAATAAAAGTAAAAAGGTTTTCGAAAAAACGTGGCCAGCTCACGTATTAGGAGGACATTTACATCAAATATCTAAATACTGAATCAAGCAACTTAAAAACTCTCCAGGGTGTTCATAAAAGCCTGATTAGACGATAAAATGTCCAACAGTTTTTTTTAAAGTGAAATATCCCTTTAAGTACCTTTACTCAAGTAAGGTACTTGTACTTCACTAAAATAATTATTTCTTCTACTTTACGCTTCTAATTCACTGGAAGTCAAATGATACCTTCCTTTAGTTACCTTTCAGACTGAGATTAACATAATAAAATATGAATATATGTATTCATTTATTGTGACCGTAGGTCGCTAGCTAAAGCCTCCAGATCCTGTCTGTCACTCTTCTGAGCCTGTCACTCTTCTGAGTCACTCTTCTGAGCTTGTCACTCTTCTGAGTATGTCATTCTTCTGACATCACAATGACATCACACTATGGCTGACCTGCTCTGACATCACCTCATCCCAGCTCAGCAGAAGGAAATACCTGACCTGTTCAGACATCACAATGATGTTGCAAATTAATTCCGTCCTTGTCCCTTTTATGCCCATATATGGAGATCCCTGATGTCATAAATATAAAGCCCATGTGCGTGACAGTGCGTGACACCTTTTTTCAATGCTGTGTGCTTAAGTATAGAGCATCGCAGCGGAAGTGGATTCCTGGGGTCACTTAATATTCCCCATTCATTTTCGCCATAGACTTTTACAAAAATATTTATAACAATTATGTTAAGCCTCGAACCAAGCCATCCAGGATGGAGGTGAATCATGACCATATAACCTTTTTTTCTATGAAAAGAACATTTTGAAAATCGCTAAACAAAGGGTAGTTATTAAATGTAGTATATCAAATAATGTAATATTAAAATATGTTTTCACATAGGATCAAAGGTTATATGGTCATGATTCACCTCCATCCTGGATGGCTTGGTTCGAGGCTTAACATAATTGTTATAAATATTTTTGTAAAAGTCTATGGCGAAAATGAATGGGGAATATTAAGTGACCCCAGGAATCCACTTCCGCTGCGATGCTCTATAGACATGGGAAGCTTCTGGTAGGGCTGTGCTGCCCTTTATTTTGATTAATCTTTTCTCCAGTTTTTCTGTCGGTCAGGGAGACTAGAATTGTAATTTCACTTGGTGCAGATTGGTGTATTTATTATTTAGTGTAGTCTTTGGTTTGTTGTTTTGGATCAAAGAAAGGCTATTTTGTTGTATGTTTACCTTACACGTCTGGTTACATTTGGTAATGTGAATTATTTCTTGCAGAGGAGAGAGACACTGGAGCAGCTCAGACAGTTTTGACCTTTTATTCAGGTGCCAGCATAAAGAGAAAAGACTAAAGTTTCGACGCTAGAGCATCTTCATCAGAGTCAGCTGAGTTATTTCTTATTTGTGTGTTGTTCAGAGCACACAACCAAAAGACCACTGATATTAAATATTGATGATGATAGTTAAATACATTTTTAATTGCGATGCATATGTATGTGTACATTTTGTCAGGAGATATAGTCGGCCCTTAGGTGTTTTAATATTTTTTTAATGTGGCCCCTTTTGAAAAAAGGACCCACTCACCCAGAATGTGAGATGACCTGTGATGTCTTGCCGTACTTTTTATTTCAGTTTTATCTATTAGTTTGGTCATTAAGGTCCACGGGACAGTGAATATACAAATGGCCATAACTTCTTTTTGTGATGTTTCCGGCAGAGCAGACCTCTCATTCTGTGGACATTAATGACCAAACTAATAGATAAAACTGAAATAAAAAGAACGGCAAGACATCACAGGTTCAACCCTATTCCTTGAGCTTTTGGGCTTGTGGGTCCCTGACTAAAGAAAATGGAAGTGGATTGGACACACACTGAGGAAGCCGGAGTCAAACACCACAATGGAACTGAACTTGCTCTCAACGAAGGCGGTCGCTTGACCGCCCTGAATTGTTGCGCAGGTTCTCCAAGATAGCGCCGCACCCATGGCTGCTGTGGTGACTACGTGTCAAAAATGTAGTATGCCAAAGCAAATTCCTATGTGTATTACACAATGGTTAATAAAGTAATCTGAATCTGAATCTGAATCTGAATCTGGGCTCTTGACTGGAACCCCCATGGTGCGAGAGGCAGAAAGGCCCAAAAACTCATGGCGAAGAACCACCAATAACAAACTGCAGAAGATCAACATCACCTTTGCCTAGTTAATAAACCAGACCGAACACAACAACACCCCCTGGCAGTATGGTGTTGTAGTACGGTCTGGAACCGATCCATTGAGATTCTATTTCCTCAACCAGCTTCAAGGGTTGGCCAATCAGGGTTGTATGCTTGGGGCACGTAGTTTCTGTAGGCTTGGGGCAAGTGGTTTGGGGCAAACCCCAGAAATGAAAACTCTTCCTGAAATCCCAGACTCTCTTCCCAAAACGAAGTGTGTGATAGAGGCTGGCAACGCCAGGCAAACATCACCTGGGGAGAAGCCAAGAGGAAAAGCCGAGATCATGTCGCCTGGAAGCAAATCGTAGAAGCCCTATATGCTCCGTTCGGAGCGAGGAGGATTGAGGCAAGGCAAGGCCCTAAATGATTGGCTATCCACATGTTTTGTAGCAATTGTAAAAAAAAAAAAAAAAAGATTAGACCTTAAATGTAATTAAAATGATTATGAATTCCCCCTCCCCCATTTATAAAATCACTATAAAACCTCTGCCCACCACTGCCCATTCTTCCGGTTACAACTATAATTTTCTTGAATTCTATCTGAGTTGCAGGTTTGACATCATTTTCTAGGTCATGGCCATGGCTGCCAGCCTGCCACACTCCAGGAACAACATGATCCATCCAAGAAGAAACTGCTGAGCATTGAGCAAACATCAGTAGCAATTTTAGAATGGGGTTCCAAGTGTGGCATTAATCTTGGTTCCTGACAAGATATGACATGAATTTTTACCTGATGGTCAAGATTCAACTTATCCCCTGAGCAAGCAGGCAGGATCTATTAGCTCAATTGTAAAAATGTCAGTGCTTGCACGTGATCAGAAATAATCAATAATTTTGAAAATGGCAGATCTAAAAGCTCACAACGATGCGTTGTGACTTGTTGTGATCTTGTAGATCAGATATTTTTGATATTATCTATCCAAAGACAACATTTTGGTTCTGAGAGGCTGAATCTCATCAAACAGTGGACCGTGGCTCAAATGCTGAATAAATAGCCTAATGGACCTTGATATGAAAACAAAGTGTTGAAAACCACTGGCTTATGTGGTTAATGACGGCAGGGCTTTTACTAGTGGAACAAAGTCTTTTTTTACACTAGGCTATTGTTACTTTTACATAAGTAAAAAAAAAAAAAAGAAAAGAAAAAGTAGGCTACTTCTTCCAAGTTCAAGTTCCACCATAGATCACCGTCAGCCTCCTCTCCAATAGGTGTCACTATAGTGAGGCCACCCGCCCCCACCCATTCCTTCTCAGTCCTCCATCCCTCTCCTCCTCACATTTACATATCATCCGTGAAAGGGCGTGCTTTATATGAAGGTTGTGTCAGGCAGCAGTGTGTATTTAGCTGATGTACATCACTGCTGCATGCGGGAGGGAGCACGCCACTCAGTCAAGCTGTTGGTGTGTGAATGAATAGCCTAGGCTACACTACAGCTCTGAGTGCTGAGCAGGTCAGTGCTCAGCCAACAACATACATACGGCGTTGTCTGTGACAGGGGACGGGAAATGATGAAAATGCGGCATTCGCGGAGGGACATGACAACTCAAAGTTGAATGAATGGGACACTTCTTAAAAAATGCAACGCGACCGCTTCTTTCAGTCCATATCTCAAGGTCAACGTGTGATGAGCCCCGTCTGGCTGCAGGACTCGTATCGTGGACGACTTTTCCAGCAGCAGGGCAGTCGGGAGGAGGGGAGAGGAGAGGAGCCGAGGAGGAGATGCCAGTGTTGTCCTTCTGCTCGCCAGCAGCTTCCACCACAATGACACCTTTTCACGGACAAGGAGGGCATTCACTCAATCAATGACAAGATCCTTCCTCTTGTCAACTTTCTTCCTCTTGTCAACTTTTCGAGGAATTAAGTTTTATTTATAGGGCTTTGTTTATAGGGCTTTTGTTTTACATAGTGCTGCTGAGCTGGATAAAGCACCGTGCTCGCTGCGTTGTGAGGATTCGTTTCCTGCTTTTTCCTCCCAGAGAGAAACGGCCCTGCTTCTTGTGCGATAAAGTAACGAAACGTTCACCTGGCCGCGGTGACGAACAATAAACAAATGGATATTATTTGTTTCGGTTTCAGAATAACCTCATACAGGTTAACCTAGTTAGTTATTAACTTACATTACACAAGTAAGTTTACAGTCAAACTTCCTTGGACCGGGCTGCTTGACTGTTTGCCAGCATACGTTATACCGAGCGAGCAGCAGGCGACTTGCACGTCAAACGTCGTCACCATGCCTTCTTCGAAGAGAGTTTGTCGGGGTTTCCTCCACACTTTACCTGAACGGGGGCTGCTCGTGCTGCTGGTGCTTTTGTTCCTGCAGGGCACGGTCCTGCCCCTCGGGGCTGCCAGCTCTCCGGACCACACCACCCACCAGAAGCCCCCCTTCGATGGCCACGGCCTAATGGACGAAGAACACGGACGAGGACATCACAACGTCACCAAAAAGTCCTTCCCCGTCCTCTCAATCGATTACCACCACATACAGACGCCGTTCGAGATCTCGTTATGGGTACTGCTGGCCTCCCTAATGAAATTAGGTGAGTATTGTTGCACAAGCCCTGCGGTGACGGCCACCAGACATCAGGAAATGCTAGTTTAGTCTTCTTGTCTACAGGTGAAGCCACCACATGAAATTACTAACTCAGTAGTACAGTCAGTGAGGTGATGTAGTCCGTCTGTATAGTTGCTGTCAAAACATGCGATAACTCAATAGCATTTATACTTTCTAGTCTCAGCTGTAGTAGGTGCTGTCAACATTAACTGTAGTCTCTCTACTAACTCAGTACTGTGGTGATGTAGTCTCTAGGCCCTGTCAAAATGAACTAACTCATAGAGTCTGTATTAGTACAGGTAGTATCAGTACAGGTGATGCAGTCTCTATGTGCTGTCAACATCTTCATCATCTTCAGTTAAGTTACACCTAAATGCACCACATGATGTGTCCCTACATCAAACTAAATAAAGGTATGTCTCATCAGGGTATCCTCTGAACTACAGTCCATTAACATGATGCACACTAAGCCTATATTATTGATATGTTACTGAGTCAGACTCACAGAGATGATGGCTTAGGCTTACAGTGTTCAGTGGAAAGATTAGTTCATGTTGTGTTATAGTGCTTTACTCTGTGCAGATAAGATAGACTAATAACTAAGATCATCAGTAGAGTCATGCACTGTGTACAGGTCATCCAACGTTTTCTTCCTGTAGACTGGTTAAGTCATCAGATCTGTCTGCTGTTTTGTAATGAGATCAATTTGAGTTGTGCTTACTCCTTGTAGTTTCGCATGACTAGGCACAATTGATGCCGCACACAATGCACAGCTGCAGGCTAGCAGAAGGTTATTGACAACGAGGAGTAGTCTATTGAGTTTTACTCAAAGCATTCACATGATTACACCATGATTACACACTTTGTAATGAATGAGCCTGTTTGGAAGTCTGAAACTGGAAACATGGAAGACAAGACATTGATTGATTGAAGACTTTATTAGAAGTTTGCATAGGAAAAGGTACAGTTTCATGACGGTACAGTTCACTGGTACAAGGTCTACTAAAAGGAGATCCATGAAAAGACTAAGCTTATTTCCACTGGAAACCATTGAAGTATCTCATATAACATTGAATGACAGACAAATAGAACACAGTACTATGCAGTAGATATGTAAAGAAAAACAAAAAAGAAAACAGTAAGTCTAAACCAGTAAGACTCCCTAATCGGGAGATAAGCGACCGTAGGTGGCTTATCTCCACAAATAGGGCAAAAATGTGTTTTTCCCAAATCTTCCTGATCCATGTTGATGACATGAGTGTAGACATGCTGTGTAGTCATATTCGTGATTTTAGGGCAAAAACTGTAGGAGCAGTGTCCAAAAATGTGTTTTAAAAATCGGCCTGAAGGTGGCGCTAGAATAGGGCCATGTGAGAAATGAGGGGTGGGGTCTCCGCGTTGCCTTGGCGGACGAATAGGTACCGGCCCCGGCTCTCCCGGACGCTCCTAGCCCGAGTTACGGCATTTTATGTGCGCTGCAGTGGCAGGGGGTCCTCCACTGGGGGCGCCACCACTTTTGCATCCGTTCTGGAGCAGCAGGAGTCGGTGGTCCCCGGGAATTCCCCGTGAGCAGCCCCGTTGGGGTGGTCATTTGGTCATTTTTGCACATTTGGTCAGATGTGAAAAATGGGGGTCCCTGGGGCTCCGGGGGTCCTTGGAGGTTGTAGTTTGGCAGGCAAGGAGTGTGTGTGTAAAATCTGGCATGGATCGGGTCAACGGGTGCGGAGATATAAGCAGGGAAAAAGTGTGACGTGTGACGTGTGAGCACATTTGGTCATTTTTACATCTGGGGGTCTCCCAGGGACCTGGGGGTCCCTGGGGCTCCGGGGGTCCTTGGAGGTTGTAGTTTGGCAGTCAAGGAGTGTGTGTGCAAAATTTGGCATGGATGGGGGCAACGGTTGCGGAGATATGAGCAGGGCAAAAGTGTGACTGACTGACTGACTGACGGACTGACTGACAGACAGCCTGTGGAGGTTTTGGTAGTAAATGCGACCTACGGTTGCAACAAACAGTATATATGTCATAGTATATTAGAGAAACAGCACATTCGAGACGCGGAGCACTCGTGGTGCGGCACGGGGCGGAGCAAGCGGTCGCCACAACAACGTACTCCAGGCGGTGCGCCGCTCTATTGTCCACGACACTGCGAGCGGCTACCGAAGCCCCCCTGTATCCACGAAGCCCAAACGAGTTACGAGGCCCCCCTGGGTCCACGAAGCCCCAAGCGGCGCGAAGGCCAGCGGACCTTGGTGCGGCGCTCGGGGGCGAAGAGCCGGCCGCGCGAGTTACGAAGCCGTGGTGAATGCAATCGTTATATTTATGCCCAGGCCGTAAGGCCTGGGCAAGCGCACGTTAAACGCCCTGTCCAAGTGACTACAATGGAGCTAATGGCTAGGCTAGGCTAGGCTAGGCTAGTAAATAAAGAGTAAACACTTCCGGTCTGCGGCGAGTTCAAAGCGTGACGTAACTCTCTTATATACACTCTGGTGAATGGCAGAGCAGTGGCTGACGTCGCCATCTGGTGGTGATTAGTGTGTGGTGAACGTCAAAACGAGTGCTCCTTGACAACTTTTACTGGTTTCTTGAACATACTGTAACATATACAAAGAAGGGGCAGGGGAGGGTAGGGTTGGGCTAGGTTCATTTTTTTACCAGTTGCGAACGGCTGCTGCCTGTAAGTGGTTTTTCAGGGCAATTTTAAAGGATGCTAGTGATCCACACTCCTTTATGGCCTTCGGTAAGGCTTTCCACATTTTGGTGGTATAGCAGAAAAACGAGTTTGATGGTATAGCAGTGGTATAGCAGAAAAACGAGTTTGATGCACTCCACATTCAGTCACAGACAGTTTTACTTCAACAGAGTGGAATGATTGACTGACTGACTCATTTTGTGAGCCATTTACCAAAACTAATAGTACTACACAATTGTTCAATCTGTGATACGGTGATCATTAGCCAATGAGTTGGTTTTTGCTTGACTTAGAAAACATCCCCCAACCTTGACAGACAGACAGACAGACAGACAGACAGACAGACAGACAGACAGACAGACAGACAAGATTTCTCTTGTTATTTCACTGTCCTCCTCTCCCAGTCTCTTCAGTCCTTTACTCTTCCAACTCTAAATATTATTCTACAATATCCTGCTTAGCCTCCAGTCCCTCCCTGTATTCTTTCTCACCATGTTTCTTAATGCTTTGCTCTTGCCCAATACAACATGCTTTCTACAGTGCCCTGCAGTGTGTGTCCCCTGCTGTCTTTTGTTTGGGTACCAGGCCAACAGTTTGTCAGTTCCCTGCGACAGGAGCCTGACTGAGCGGCAGCGCTCCAGCCTGTCCCCATGCTAGGGAGGATTTGGCTCATTTTGCAGCCCAGTGGGACGCTTAACTGTATCTTGGATGCGGGGGGTTCACAGGAGAGAGGCATATGAAGGACACAGTGTGAAAAAGAGAGCTATGAGAATGATGGGTGACGATACAGAGTCTAAGAAGCTGCGTTGGATTTCAATGAGATGTGAATGAACGATAAAAAGGGAAAGAGTGTCCGGAGCAGCAGATTATCGTGACCTTCAGTTTCTGTCTGGGCCGCTGAAAATGTTCTGTAGGTAATTAACTGGCGCTGCACTACACTTCTCTGTAATGGCCCAGTATGTGATTTATCCTCTTGGACCGAACACCTCACCAGCCCGCAGGCACAATGATGCACATTAGTCTGTGTACAGCCTGTACTCGCTGCCTGGTCCTTCTCTCCAAGACCAATCATAAACGCAACCAGGGGTGTCACACCTAATTCCCGGGCCCTGGCCTGGGTACTTTAACTATTGAAAAATAGCAGATATACAAGCTCACACCGTGCCACGCTGCGAGCTTTTAGATCTGCTATTTTAGAAAAATCATGACAATTTGTGCAAGTCTTTGAATAGTTTTTCTTTTTGAAAAACCTATGTTTCTAACTTTCTATATCAGTGGTGCTCAAACCTTTTCATGTGAAGGACCCCAAAATTATATGTATTTGGCCACGGACCCCCATCTCAAAATATTTAGTTCCAGGGACCCTCCAGAAGCAAAACTTTAGTTAGAAATGTTTGCTTAAAAAATACATAATATATTCAAAGATTTGCACACATTTGCATGACTTTTCAAAAATAGCAGATCTGCACGTTCGCAGCACGGCACTCGGTGCCGCGCTGTCAGCTTGTATATCTGCTATTTTTCAATAGCTTAAGTATAAAATCCACTTTGGGCCCTAGTAACTCAGTCCCACTTTTCCCCTCCTTGTGACGCCCCTGTCTCCAAGACCAATCATAAACGCAACTCGTGAATCAATATTCCCCAGCGGGAAAGCTCTTCAATCTTCAATCCATGAGTCTGTTGCCCTGGGATACAATCACACTAACAATATCTTAATAGTGTGTTCCTATATATTACCAGTTCCCTAATTACAGCTTCTCTAATTGTGATGCAGATCATTGGTGCACAGAAATTAGATTCCCTCTCGTAGTACAGTCCTCGTAATCTTACTACTCAGCCAAAATGTTCTAGGCTTCGCCAGACGCCCACACAGTTAAAACAAAGTTATAATTTGTTTTAGTAATTTCTGCACATTTAAAATAAATGTCAGTTAAACATTATCAAAGGCTTTATGTTAACAAGCAATTATCCAAATGACCCCATTCTGCATTTATAGTACTATGTGAATAATTAAGCTAGGCATGATCACAGAGGCTTGCCGCACTACACTACACACAAGACTACACTGTTTCCAAACGCAATTTGTTGCCAAGGATGATTGTGGTGGGTGAGAATGCCAGTGATAGTTTATAGCCTTATCAAACATTCAGCAGGGGTCAAGTTCAAGATTGGCCTTGAGACTGCTATCAGCATCAAACCTGATAATGTATTGCATTGGTATGTGGGATGTAAGGTGGGGCACATGAGTTGATGTTTCCCTGGTTATAGGTGGCTATAAAACTCTGCAATGCGTTTACTGTGTCACTTAAGTTTCACATTGACAAAGCTAACATGGGAAAATAAACCTTTAAGAGTGCACTGGCCATGAGTTTTTTGTTGTTGTAGCATTGAGTGTTAATTTAACACCTGAGTGGAGAAATGAATGTGTAAGGATTAGGGTTCATTAATTTTTAGTCTCACAGTTAAATTGACACAGGAATTTGCAGCGTCGGGCGGCAGGCTACTGTTATCAGTGTGGTCAATATTTGTCATGGTGAACATGGCAGGCATTAATGGTTCAGGTAGGAGACCGAACCATTATTGAGTGAGATTTTAGAAAAACGGAATTGGCAAGAGTCATTGTTTTTTTTTTTTACTTCCACTCCAGTTCTTGAAATAAAAGGAGTGTATTCATGCACTGCCACATGGTTTCATGTACAATGGAAGTCTAAGGACCACAAACATCAATGCCATTGTAAATATGTATTTCTCATGAAAGGCGTTCACACACACCACATACTGAGCAAATGTACAAAACACTTAATTAGCATAACAAATTATCACAGTGGAAGATCGCTTCACCCTACCATGTAGAGGTGCAAAAAAAAATTCAAAGTTCAAGTTCAAAAATGTATTTTATTTTATTGGTGTAAGACTGCATTGAGCAGTCCCACCTTTTTCCTCCACTGAATAGAAATGGGAGGATAATGAGATTTGCTTTTCCAGAAGCTGATGACTGTGTCCTTTACTTTTCTGCAGCCCTGATGTTTTGAATCTTTAGCTTATGTTTAGTGGCATGTTTAGTATTGTTTTGTGCAGTTACTGTATATCAGTGGTGTTGTTTTAAGCCTTGAGGCCGTAGCCTGCTGAATAAAAAGAACAGATCAAATAATGTGTTACTAGTCAGAATTATTCAAGCACATAATGTATTTCTACAGTGTTACGCCATATCATTGTGAAAGGTGTACTACCCCTTTATCCGTGTGAGTCTTGTACTATTGTTTATGTACTGTAGTGATTGTTTTAAGTGGTTCACTTAAAGACTTTATCTACTTTAAACATGCATGACTTGGGTTGAGATTGATGGTGACCAAGACCATGCAGGGAAACATAATTAGTATCAGCAGCATGAGGCATAAAACTAATAGTAACAGGAAACAATATAAGTTTATGTTCATATTTATTTATTAGAGCAGCTACTCTACTAGTAATAGGATAGGAAACTATACGTTTATGTTCATATTTATTTATTAGAGCACTCTACTGGAGTGAGTCTAAACAACATTCATACTCAGCACCGCAACATACAGTAACAGTACAATACACAACACAAACTCTAAACCTGTCTAATACATATGAAACATTTAACTCTATATAACAGTTATATCTCTAACATCAACTCCTCTTCAAAATCCCACAAAATAAAGAAATGCAATGGGTCTCTACTGTACATCAATATCATGTCTTCCAGAACAGAATAATCATATGTTTCATACCATTTATTGTGAAAGCAACATTCTCGAAACTTAATGTATTTATTACTGAAGGAAAAAGAAAACAAGCTTTGTAATGAATATGTGCATTAAAAAGCTCTATTCAGAAATATAAATAAATGAATTGGGGCAAGAGAAGAGAAAGAAAAACGTCTCCTGGCTCCTGGCTAATCAAACAAACCCAGATACAGTGGTAGCTAGAGCACATATCCTAATAGTGACTCAACAATAGAGTCCAAAGGTAGGTGGCTCACCCTACCTCAGTCACACTGGCCGTGATGTCCCAATCTCTAATGACTGTGTGGGAGTACAGTATATCTTTAAGACGCCACACCCATCGCACAGCTAATGAGACAGATATACAGTAGTGTGTCTACAATGTTTTATTCTTTTTATTAATTGTCTCCATCAGGCCAGAGACGGAGATTATGTTTTCGCCTCAGTCTGTCTGTGTGTCTGCCAGTGCCCGTGTTTGAGGAGCTAATCTCGCAAACCGCTGGACCAATCTGCATCAAACGTTTGTGCACGTCGTCAGTAAGCCAAAATCTTTCTAATCAGCCTCATGCTGGTGTTATACCAGCCTACCTTACGTTTTGACCTAGAACTTTTAAACCACCCATGACTAACTAGGTTATCTCTGGAGTCTGCGATTAATGTCATATCATACCAGTTAGTTTTATATTCCGTACTGATTTGTGGGAGGGGATTATTTCTGGGAAAAAAAATCTGATCATCCTCAAATTTTAATCACATGAGTGGCCTTGCCCTTACACAGCACAGAGCCAGAAGCAATACCCATATGTTGCCACAAATGTGGCGGTTTCCCCAAGATGATAATAAAAGAGATGAGACACCGGTAATGTTTGAGTAAAGTGGGGTTTATTTTTCTTTGTTGGCATCTTGTGCAGTGCAGTGCACTGCACACAAGCACAGGTCTGTCAGTGTACCCACAACCCAGACCTCTCTCAAACTCTACACAAGATCACAAGATTAGATTGTCTGTCTGTGATAAGGCCCTCCTACAGTGAATAACGATTGGGCCTCCTTGCCTGATTAACAGCTAAGTGATGGATGTGAATCAAAACCAAGGGAATGTAAAAAAAAAGGTAGGTAACCAGTAAAACTCCCTAATGGCAATCGTAGCCAATCAGGAGGGAATATGGGAAATGGGACAGATCCATGTTGATGACATGACTTTAGAGATACTGTGTACCGCTTCGTGTGATTTTAGGCCAAAATCTGTAGGAGCAGTGTCCAAAAATGTGTTTTGCAAAAATCGGCCTGATGGTGGCGCTAGAAGAGGGCCATGTGAAAAATCAGGGGCGGAGGTTGTGATTTGCCAGCCAAGGAGTGTGTGTGTGCAAAGTTTGGCATCAATAGGGCCAACGATGGCAGAGATAAGAGTAGGGGCAAAAGTGTGACATGACAGACAGACGGACTGACAGCCGGTGGAGGTTTTGATAGTAACTGCGAACTGACGTCGCAATAACATGATATGTAAATTACATTTTAGTGCTGGGCATGGTGGCGCAGTCTGTAGTGCTGTTCCAGTTAGAAGGTCCTGGGTTTGATTCCCGCTGGGGGCGTGTTCTCTCCTCTGTGTCATCATTCCCTACGTGGGGTTGGCAAAAGGGCCTTTCTGTGTGGAGTTTGCAGCTTCTCCTGTGTCCCTTTTCCCCTAGGATAGGTACCCTCAGTAAAAACATACAGTAATCCTGTATCCTCCTCTATACTACAAGTGCTGTGGGCTAAGGTGGGGTCTGAAGAGGTGAGTCTTCAGAATGATTAAACCGGAAGATTGGGAGTGAGTCTGTAGTTCTAACTGCAATGGGTTTGATTGATTGAAGATTTAGGAAAAGGTACAGGACAGTACACTTCACACACAGGTACAAAGTCAACTGAAAAGATAAAAACCACAAGAAAGCTTTTGGCTTGTTTAAATTGGGTATTTTAGACAGGAGATTAGCATCATGCTTTGATATCGCCGCAGACTGGAAGTGGCGTCGCGGGAGCCTGGTTTCACTTTTAACAAACCTCTGACTGCTCGTCCACCACAATTATAACCGAGGCATTTTTCACCCGCTGCCGCTGATAAATAGACTAAATCACATATTTTTTCAATTTGAACACATTAGCGCATTTAGCGGACCTCTGTACAAGTTAGGCAACATTATTATTTCATGTAATCTGCTTTAGTTAGAAAATAACCCATAGATCATCATCTGATGAATGCATTGATGCTGGAATAAGCTGTTACATACAGTTACAACGATACACATTAAGTAAAGCAGATTACATGAAATAATAATGTTGACTAACTTGTAGAGAGGTCCGCTAAATGTGCTAATGCGTTAAAATGGAAAAAAGAAGTGATTTAGTCTATTTACCAGCGGCAGCGGGTGAAAGATGCCTCAGTTATTATGGCAATGGACGAGCAGTCAGAGGTCTGTTAAGAATGAAACCAGGTATCCAGTATCCAGTAGGCTAAATAGTGACTTCACGCCCGCTTTCCACGCTTACAGTGGGAGTCGACGTAAGTGTCATAACTCTCTTTCTACGGGTCTGAATTGGGCTCCCTATCACAACTCATACAAGGATAGTTCATTTCCACAGTTTGGGATCCAGAAGGGAGTCATTGTGTCACTTTTTTTTGTCCCTCTAATGGTACTGTAGGTAGCAGTTCAGTGCTTGGGCCAGAATTGTCCCGCCAGCAATAACATCTGGCATGGCAAATTACATTTGTAGAATATTCACAATATAGGTCCCATATTGCTACATATAGGCTAAAATCTACCCCCCAATGTAAGTGTTTCATATGCCTTAAATAATACACTGTTTCCCTCTTTATCCAAGAAGAGACCTTGAGCAGGACTGTTTGTCTCCTGATAACATTTTATTTTTGAAACTTTTAAGAACTAAATGTCCCTGATTAAATGATTGTCCACACATTTCTCTACTCTAGCACATGTTTAACAAAAATAAAATCTAACCGAAAGAGTAACACAACAGATCTTACTATCAGATATTATCTATAAATTAAACATACATAATACATTACTTTTTACAAATGTTGCTATGCAATATTTTACTCCAATGGTTTGCTACAGTGTGATTCATACATTGACATTTTAAAATGGAACAATGAGGCCTGTTGGTTTTACCAACTAAACTTGACTTGGCCAGTAGTAATGTAAATATGTGAAGAAATCGTCTGTGTAGTGTGTACCAATGCACTCTCTCTATGTAGATTTAACTGCAGATCTAACACTAAAATAAAGTAGTTGGCTCTTAATCATTTAAACTGCAAAAGGTCTTATGTATGAAAGACGCAGAACACAATGACCTGCATCCAAAAATAGGACAGTGACTCACAAATGCAAGTTAGGGGCATCTTTTACATGGCACTATGACTGGAGGAAGGTCTGCATCAGTCTGAATACAAAGGGCTGGTGATTCTTGTCAGATGAAAAGAAAAAACACTTCTTTGAACATCAGGATGTTTGGTGGGTGTTAAACATTGCTGAAAAATGATGATGCCTTTGGAAACGACACAAAGGGGAGGACGGCCCCTTTGTTGTCCATCCTCCGCCTCGACAAAGAGGAGGTAAAATTGTTTTCTCCCCTAATCATTTATGTGCTATTCATCCTTTCGTTGTCAGCTTTGAAAATGTGATCACCTGGCAACGAGGCACAGTTCCAGGCTTTGAAGATGATAACGTGCAGCGAGAGTCAGACTGCTGACAGGGGGCGGGGGGTGAATTATAGGGCAACAGGCTGTTATAATACAGTATGTCAATTGTCTTCAATGACCTTAGTCAATAAAGGTTCTCAGTAGGGAGTGGAGGGAGTGGAGTAAGAACAAAGTGCACATACTTGATTACAAGCAACTTAGAATAACCTGCTTGAACTGAGTTGCTGCTTGTGAAGTTTGTCATTTGTCAACCATTCAATGGATGGAATACAATTGTAAACGGCAAACACTGAAATCCAGAGAAACCAAAATGGAGACTTCAAGTGGTTTCTGTATGGCTGAAGAATACCTTGCGAGCTGAAGTGTACTCGTCACTAATCTTTCCGAATGTGTCTTGACAACTGTCACGTGACAACCAGCCATGAGTTATTCTTTCAGCCCTGCCGATTTCACTTTTTACCATCTTATCACCCCTGATAATGTTTTCTAGTGGGCAAAGACTGGTGTGGACTTAGTCGGAGTCATGCTGGAGAGATTTGAGAATGTGTGAGCTGTCACCACTTAGTGCACGTTGGGTGCTTCAGGCCTTATCACAACGCCTCCATTGACCATGGGCGCTAACTGTAGCGCAAGACAAGGCAGGTCATTCTCTTGAGGGAACGGTGCAAAACCGAGGACATCCCTTTGGACCTGAGCAGAGAGAAAGGTTCTTCTTGTGTTTAAATTGCTTTTCAGACCCCTTCAATACTTGTTCAGTTCACCATGGATCTTTTTGTGTTCAGTCCTTGGGGGTCTGGAGAGAGTCCTACACTGAGCGTTCCTCCGAAGTACCTGTTAAGACACTGAAAGGGTTCCTTGTCCCAACCCACAGCAATGATGAGTCATTCTCTTCCTGGTCAGCCTGGCCTCACACTCACAGGCCTCATTGTCCCTCTTTGTCATCGATGAAGGATACTGGGTTGTTTTACATTCTACTACAAGATCCAGTATTCAGGCTGTGGCAGCTTGACTCAGCAGTGGCAATCACTTAAATCCACCTAATTATGAGTGACCTGTCTGCCCTTTTCTCTGCCCCATCCTTTATGCCTAGGCATTTTTACAGCCAACAGGGTTTGTATGTTATATCCTGCAGTCCTGTATAAAGTCTGTATTTATATACTGTACAGTATGTCATCTAAAAGGTTGCTCTGTGAAGGTGAAAGTTGGGTTGTAGTTGAAAACCTTTAGGGCTGCAGAGCCAGTTGAATTCTCACTAAACGGCATTCTTGACACCACGCCGAAATGCCCTTTTTTGCGACGGGAGGGAGAGGGGGGTGGGGGGGTAGCGCTCGATATGGCTTCAGCCTTACGCCCACATCGTTTTTGTGAACCACTCTTGAGGTGTGTGTGTGTGTGTGTGTGTGTGTGTGTGTGTGTGTGTGTGTGTGTGTGTGTGTGTGTGGGTGTGTGTGTGTGTGGGTGTGTGTGTGTGTGTGTGTGTGTGTGTGTGTGTGTGTGTGTGTGTGTGTCACTGAAACAGTGTCCCCGCCATGGTGACAGCTGCATGCTGAAACAATGCCCGTCATCACTGACTGACATCAATGACTGACCATATATGGGCATAAATGGGTGAAACAGTCTGCATGCTGACATCACTGATATTAAACAGTGTCGCCACCATGGTAACAGCCACATGCTGAAACAATATCCAAATAATGTCTCTCTGACATGATGAAACAAGTGACCAAAATTGGAGATGACTGACATCACTACAGTGCCCATTTGGAGATGACATCACAGACTGGCCTGGAGACGGAACACCATATATGGGCATAAAAGAGAGCCAGACAGACAGAGATAAGAGATCTCCATATAATGCATGGGCATGAAAGGGACACAGACAGACAGACAGACGGATACGGGTATTGCACAACTGGACGTCAATGGTGACTATTCTGCCCAAGGTGCACCGTTCTGGGTTCTCCAACATTACTTCTGAGATAGCCTCGCGTAGCCAGGCTTACTTTTCTGCGAAGAGAAAAGCCTGGTCAAGATATGAGGCAGAGACCGTTCAAGGAGGTGGGGCTGAATATTCGCGGAAGTTGTATTCTTTTCACAGTGCGGTGTCCCTGCAAACTTATTCCCCGCAACTTCCATTAAACGCAGCACTTCCGCTAGAAATCTTGGAACCAAGCGGAAGTCATATCTTGGCCAGGGTTCTTCTGAGACTCCCCGGGACATTCAATCCTGTGCACACCCCCGGGCACAGGACTAGAGTGTGTGTGTGTGTGTGCGTGTGTGGTTTCTTTTTTGTATGGTTTCACCAATGAAACATTATGATTCCTGCGACTTCGCATGAGGCCTATTAGGGATGCACGATGTGTTCTCATTTCTAATTAAACGATTCCATTAAGTCACACTGCTGTTACTAACCCGGCACAGCATGTGTTGATGGAGGCATAAACACAGATTACCATTCGCCTACTCGGACAGCATATGCTAGAACAGGGAGTGTATGACAGAACGTTTTCAAGCTAAAAACATGGTCACACAAATAATCCTCATGGTGAGTGATTATGTGTTTATTATACTAAAAAAAGACACTCTAACACTCTACAACCAACCTCAAACATCACCATAACATCCTATGATTTAGCAATAAAGAACAAAAACACTACATCACAAAACCTCAGCCACCAGACCACACACACACCTCATTAAAGGTAAAAACTAAAAACATGTTTTTAAAAGAAGAAATTAGAATTATGATGTAAGACAATCAATTCCTAGAGTAAAAAATCTTGATTTTCACATTTTAGCAAGAATCATGCAGGCCATGATGTTATTTGACTCTATATACGTATACAGCATATACCATCTTGTTCCATAAATTAATTCCTTTACAGTGTTTTTGTCCAAGTACTCTTGTCATTTTAACAATTTAGAAATGGTAAATTTGAACTGATTTAACAGGAAATTGCTTTTTCCAATGCTTAGATAAAACTCCAGTCAGATGATTATCAATTTATAACCCTTTGCAGATGGAACAAAATGGAACATTAATAAGGAATATCTGACTGATTGCCTCTGGAGAAAGACACAAAGTAATAACTAGACTGCCACCAACGCAACAGAGCAGTGACTTTGGCATCTTAATATCTGAATCAATGAGCTTTACAGTAGTGAAACCAGTACAACTGGGGGTAATGGACTAATAGGTTGTGCATAATATATATATGCACTGTGCAAATACAAAATAAAGGGGAGGGACAGAATATTTTTCAAACTTGCATATTTTAACCAATATTCAGGAATGCTACATCTATGGCTGCGCTTTTAGCTTTCAAGTTTGGGAATCTAGGTGCTGATGAAGCGGAAACAAAATTGGAGTCTGCAACTCGGAGAAAACACTGCTGGGTAGTGGGTAGTTATAATCAGAGTGTACCACTTGACTCAAACTAGAGGCCAATATGTTGTTGACAGCTTCAATCATTCACACAGAAACAGTCTAAGACAATCTGCATAGTGTTAAGGCTCCCAGTACCCTATCTGATAGGGGACTAATAATATCCCACACATCCATGAATTTACTATATTCAGTTTTGGTTTTCAGTTGATATCTGACTTTCAGGCTGCTTATTCAAATCCTGGTTGGAAAGCTTTAAGTGTGTGTGTTGTGATTGATGAGACACGCAGCCCTCTGCATCAACATCCACTGCCAAGGTGCCCTGTGGCAAGACAACCTGTGTGTGTGTGTGTGTGTGTGTGTGTGTGTGTGTGTGTGTGTGTGTGTGTGTGTGTGTGTGTGTGTGTGTGTGTGTGTGTGTGTGTGTGTGTGTGTGTGTGTGTGTGTGTGTGTGTGTGTGTGTGTGTGTGTGTGTGTGTGTGTGTGTGTGACATTTAATCATCATTCTTCCTGCTAGTAGCAAGACGTCTGTGCTAATAAATTGAAAATGCACCCCAAGGGTGTTAGTCTTTGAATCAGTGACATTATGGTTCCCCATGTCGTGACATTGTACTATGGAAATGTGGAGCAGACGTTCCCTTGAGGACTGATTTGTTTTACTGTTAGCAGCCAACCTAGCATTGTTGCTTTGTATTAAATAACGAGGAAGTTGGTGTATCATTGGCACTGTTTGTGTGCTGCCTTTTTCCAGCTAATAACGCTAATAACTGGTTGAACAAGCTCCTGAGTGCAGGGAATTCCTCGGAAGTGCACACAACATAAGGAGTGCCACTGTTGTGAAGGGGAGGGATGAATAATTGTCTGTTATTTGGAGCAAAATGCCTCAAATCGTAATTGCAGCGTCTGTTGGACCCAGGGCAGGAATTTCATGGAGGCCATGAAGGCCATGGCCGCCGTTGCCCCTCAGTTTGGCCTTGTGCTCCTCCAAAAAATGGCATGACCTGAGGCCACAGTGGCCTTAATGCCCCAGCTGACTGTACCAATTTCTCCTCTGTCTCGTCAATATATAGACACCAGTTTCTTTCTTGTCACGTAGACACCAGTGGCTTTTGTGCAGTCCCCATGTTTAAACCAATCCAGTATCTTTGATTTGTGCAGGGCTGAGCATAATCTTTGTAAATACCCACGTATTTATTTCACAGCAGATATTCTACATATTTAAATGTAACCCTTAAATGTAATAATTATTTCAATGGACTAAAATCTTGTTTTATTTGATGGCCTTCCTGCCCTGGCATTTGGCCTTTGTGCCCTAAGAAAAGTGACAACCCGAAGGCCAAGTGGCCTTGCCCCTAAAATTATAAAATTCTAGGCCTGGTTGGACCTGAAACTTTTTGCATGCACCCTTTTCACATTGTCCTGTTATAGCGCCACCAGGAGGCAGACTTTTGATAAACAATTATTCCTACAGACTTTAGTCACTTTAAACATCACGCAAATCGGTACACATTATGTCTACAAATATAGACTAAGAAAATGTCTAAGAAAATGCCCTTGTTTGTTATTGTCTGGCTATGCGAGGCTAGATCTGTCCAATTTTTATATTCCATCCCGATTGGCATTGCTTGCCCACAAAAACCTACCTGACCTGCTCCGAATTTGCCGTGCGGCAAGTGGCTGCGGCAGTGGTTTTTTTTTCGTGATCGAACCCAGTTCAATTTGTGCGTCTTTTCACATGTGGTAAAAACTCATTGACTCCTTTTTGGATCTGCAGTGCGGAAAACCGAAAAAACGGGCTGTGTGCAAAGCCCTTTAATGTGCTGCCCAGCCAATTCTGGTTCCTTGAATTACTTATTCACTTGTCTCAGAGCTAACTCAGCTAGGGCTTTGAAATTACAGCTGTATGTGGCTGCATTCTGAATTACACTGATGTGCTTGTTCGCCTACAAAAGAACTTGTGCTGACTGCTGAGACAGACTAGTGAGTGTTGTCCTCTGAGACTACCCAAATGGGAGCCTCCTCACTCAGATGTCTTGTATTCGTCCAGAAAATTTGGAAGGCTGGTGCTAAAAGTTCAACTATGAAAGAGAGAGAGGGAGAGCAAGAGAATCAACTAAGATCTACTCTACAGTAGTTGATGCATTGTACTGTATCGTCACAAAGTACTTAAGCTGATATATATATATATTGATTGAATACCGGTACTTTATTAGACGAAATGTAAACAGCACAAGGTACAGTCCAGACATTTGAGCTAAAAGGATAACAAAATAGTCCTGGGGACGTGTGTTCCGTCGTGGTCCTATGTAGCTATAACTTTACAGCCTGTTCTACTTTGTACAATTTTGACATTTAGTTATCAGAACAACTTACAAGTGTTGTACAGTTGTTGGTCTGAGTTCAACCATCCCATTCGTCTGCGAGGGGGAGAGATTGATGCCAGGTTTAGACATTATTGGGGGAAATGTTTTAAATGTGAGCCAAAGTGTAGTGTAAATATAAGTGTAGTCTGGGAGCATATTTAGTGTTGAGGACTCTGGGAGCTTGATTATCCCCAAAGTCCTAGTCAATTAATTAACCATCCCCAATCTGCTTTCAACATTGAAAGCAGATTTCTAAATAAGCACTATGGTATGAGCCTATGAGGCAATTTTAACCTTTGTATTGGGATTTTGGAAATGATCAATTCAACTGTTTTTCATTAGCCTGCTACCCATGGTGAATTGGTGATAGGCTAGCCTATCTTTTGGAGCCTGGTCATTACATACAGGAGCAAACAGTGTATTTCGCTAATCATATGGATCTGTGATAACCAGAAGCAGGGTTTCTGCTAGGCAATTTCCTGGCCGGCCAAAGTGACCAGCAACATTTAATTATTCCGGCCAAGTGTTAAATTAACCCGACATAATTTAATAGACATTGTGCGTGTTTATGTGATTGTGCACCACCCAACCATTGCTACAGCTGAGCAGCGTAGCACGTTTTTTCCCCCCAGCCCCAGAACATATGCACTGCACTCTGCGCTGTTCTTTCGTCTGTCCATACTTTTTAAAAGCATCATTTAGACTATTTGGTCATGCAGGGGGTCGCTTGCCAAAAAGAAAATTAAGTAGTTGGGACAGACGAGTGATATATCTGCAAGCTGCACTAACACAGGATGTGTAGTATTACAGAGAATAAACAAACTGTCTCAGTTAATGTTTCAGGGCAGCTTATGCTGATCTGCCTCGTTCAACTAAAGGTTGAAAGAGGTTGTATGAACGGCTGATTATTTAGGTAGGCTAGTAACGTACATACGGTAATAAGCTTTCTTACAGGCTACTTTCATGTTCACTGTTACATGATGCCAGGATAGTCCCTTGCCTGTGTTCTTCCAATTGCCGTCACTTTCCAGAACGCTCTCTGTGTCACCGTGCTGTGTGCTTGTAGATAAATGATATCCAAGTCAGTTCCAAAGTCGGAGGCATGTGATTGTAGCAACTCGCTCATCATTTGCAATGAATTGATGAACGCTGTCATTTTGTCACATGTACAACTTTTGAGCTGCGTCAGCAATGTAGCCAAGCCTATACAGTAACTGTTAAAATGGCGGCTTGGCTTGCTGTGCCCTTCATTGTAGCACTGCGATATTATGATTTTATGATCAATGCTCCATCTTTATGTTGGTTTCATTGCTTGCACCCTTCCAGCCAGCTAAAGCGTGGTTTATTCTTCATTTATTTAACGGCTAACAGAAACCCTGACCAGAAGGTCCAGCATGCACTCAGTCAGCTTGGGTGAAGGGGGAGCAGACCTGTGCTGTTTACCTGGATAAATCTTCTCACCCGGCCTAAACAGAATGCAGCACAACCTGTGCCAACCAGGCCAGATGGTGTCTCTATCGGCGCATCATCCAGGCTTGATTTGAAGAGCGTGTGTACTGTGTACTGCTGTCCAGTGATTATTGAATGAGCGCTAGTGTGCAAGCAACTGCGCTACGTTTATTTTGTGCTGGCTCTAACTTCTCTGTATGTCTCACACAAGTGTTATGAGTCGTGATGCTGCACTATTGTCTTTGTGGCACTGTGCCAGGTGCAAGGTGACATGATCCCCATGCTGCAGTACTACTGTAAATATAGCTAGGTGAGGAATTCTCACTCCAGGGGCACGCACGCAGCGCTGCCAGTTTTGAAGTCTTCATCCTCTCTTCCTTGTATTTGCCCTTTATAGCAAGCTGCAGTTGTCTTTCATGGCATAACTTCAGAAAGATTCTTTACAGCCTTTGTTGCATATGGTGTCATGTGTCAGCCTTCACAGTATTCCATACTAGGTTTCCAAATTCTACAGTGGCCCTTTTAGAATGAGAAGAACTTTTTCTTCCTTTTGTGGAATCCTATTACTAAATATGCCGTCTCCTGCTATGTTTTGAAATGACAATGGGGGATTAGATCAAGCTGTCGCAAGCGGTGGTGGCTTATTGCAGCACCTCATTTCAGTTCCAACCCCTCAGAAATTGGTTTAGAAAGTAAACAGAATGAAGTGCAAATCATTTTAGCAGCACTATATCTGCTTAAGGTTTATAGGAACCATTTCCTATGTGTGAGTTTACTCGCATGTTAAGTTTGCCATGACCTGTTGGGCAGGGTCACATGAGCAGTGTGTGTCTACCACCAAAGGATTTGCATGATTCTATTCTCTCCTTTTATGATCTGCTACTGGACGTGTAGCACATCAGCAACTATACAGCACACCCTTGATGCTTCAGCCTCTTTGACACAGTGTGCAAGTTCACTAAGTGATGTCATGTCCTCTGACATGCCCAGAGTTGTCCCAGCGTTCAGTGTGTATCCCCCCCCAAAGTGCTTTATCTGCTACAAGCAGTCGTGCTCCAGTCTGTCAGTGTAGCAGAATGAATGAAGATCAAGCGTGCACCGCCACGTGTTCTATCAGCCTGGAGGAAGATTAAAAAAAACAAACATTACACTGCATTTCCTGCAAACTTCACTCACTGTACCCGGTATCACAGTCACATCTTGAAAATTATATTGACTATCCAATGCCTTCGGAAATCGTATAGTGCTTGTAGCAGTGGCCTGTTTTTCCACTCACTTTGATTGGCATTGTTGGGATTCATCATGTAGTAGCATGGCACCGTGAAAGTAACTGCTCACCGTGAAACCGGGAATGTACATTTAATGTGTGTGTGTAGTGCACACTCTTCCCTAGTGAGCCGTTGTCATGGTTGATTGTTCTCATAATGGTCTTATCTGTAATGGGTTTCAGGTGGCTTGTAGCGATTGTGACATGCCTCATACAAGCAAAAACAATGCAGGGGAATGCTGATTATATTCTTTGAGACGCAGGCATTCTCTCTTCTCTCTCACTCTCTCCCTGTCTCACACACACATACAGTACACTAGCAGGTACGCACATGTCACTTGTGTTGTGCTATATACTCGTATAACTTTTATTTTTCAAATCTCTTTCTTTATGCATCTCCCATCTTCTGTCTGTCTCTCATCTCTCATCACCCCTCTTATGTTCCCCTCTCCATTCCGTATCTCCTGTCATTCCATTGTGACCGTGCGCCCATCTGTTGTCACCCTTCTTTCATACTCCCCAGACTCACCTTTCTTTCTCGTACCTCTCCTCCCCAGGGTTCCACCTCATCCCTCGGCTGTCTGGCATCGTGCCCGAGAGCTGCCTGCTGATCGTGGTGGGGCTGCTGGTCGGGGGGCTCATCAAGATGGCAGGCGAGAAGGTGCCCCCCGTGCTGGACTCCAACCTGTTCTTCCTCTGCCTGCTGCCGCCCATCATCCTGGACGCCGGCTACTTCCTGCCCATCCGGCCCTTCATGGAGAACCTGGGCACCATCCTGGTGTTTGCCGTGGTGGGCACGCTGTGGAACACCTTCTTCATCGGGGGCCTGCTGTATGCCGTGGGCCAGATCCAGCCAGGCAACCCGTCCGACCTGAACCGGCTGGAGCTGCTGCCGTGCCTGCTTTTCGGCTCCATCATCTCGGCCGTGGACCCCGTGGCCGTGCTGGCCGTCTTCGAGGAGATCCACATCAACGAGCTGCTGCACATCCTGGTGTTTGGCGAGTCGCTGCTCAACGACGCCGTCACCGTGGTGAGTAGATTGATCGGAAGAAATTATATCGGTAGCTTTAGCATTGCAACACTGAGTTGCCAAAGGTCGAAATGTGTGGCGTCATTGCATTCTTTGGGTGCTTTTAGGAAAAAGGTGACGGTACTGTAACCAGTGTTGTGTACTATTTATTCATACCAGAACATGAGGTATCTAGACTCTAGAGGGTTTTGTTGTGCCATCTCATGGCATGTTAATGACAATGTAACTCCCACCCCTTCCCTCTACAAAAACTCCACAGTTGTTGTCTGTTAAGTGTCATTCATCAACCTATCTCATTTAATACGCTTGTAAAGAAATCATTCATTTATAACAAACCAAGCTTTTAAAATGATGTGCAATGTGCAGTGTCAATATTGACTAGGTAAGCTAGCCCATGCTTACTTGTCTGTACTAGTGTAACATGTGTGTAAATCTGTGATGTTTGATACTGACAAATGGCCTGCTTGTTCACCAGTCTATTTTAAAATAACCATTGAATGTTAATTTGTTTCTTTTTTCTTTTTCCTATTTTGAAGTACAATTACCTTATGGAATTCTTGGATGACTGGCCAACTGTGGGCAGTATTGTCATTACGGCTTGTTAACACAGGAAACACAACACTCATTTGAACAGGAGTGACCATATTGTTTGTGTCTTTCCATTGGCTACATCTGACTTTTTCTTTTCTAAATCCTACCCTCACATTCCTACTCACCCTTCTTCTGCGACCACTCCTTTATTTGTGTCTCTTAACGATGTGATGACACCGCCCGAAAATTTACATTATGAGACTGTAGGTCACGTGGTCTTTCTACAGACACTCTGAAAACAGAGCGAGTGACTGCGTAGTATACTTCGTCCGTCATACGGGACCGCACACAAAATAGACTCGTTCGCGACAAGTTGTGAGCTTGTAGCATAGCTATTTTCTGTCACGACCACACACGCACACTCGCGTGCTAACACACACATACGCGCGCACACACATGTTGTGTTGTGGGGAGAAGTCACTCATGCGAACAGTCAACAGCTCCACCGTCGCTCCGGTTGCTTAGACCAACTAGACAGCAGGACACAGCCGCTAAACATGTCCAGAGCATTGTAGGACAAAAGCGAGACCCTGGATACTAATCTTTGAAGGCTTGTTTGTTGAGAACTTGGTTTAATTATGCCATGAAGTTGCAGAATCTGAATAGTAGAGGCGCTGCGTGGCGTCATCAACAATATTAGCCAGACTGATTTCTTTCTGCATTTTTTTCCCCGTGTAAGCTGGTGTGGTATAACGGCCTAACAGGGCAAAATGGCACAGTAAAAACCTCAGTAAGAATTCCGGACAAGCCTCTTTGTTGCCTCTGTCATATCTCAGAACGAGTGGTAGAGAAGTGCTACTATTTTTTTTTATTTTTTATAATCTCTTGTCTCCCACGCACGGACGGGTACAATGCTAGATTGCTTATTTATATATATATATATTTTTTTTTTGGCGGCTCATTCGGGACACAAGCACTGTGGACGGTATTATGTCAATGTGAACGACACTTATCTACCCCCTTTTTTGGGGGGGGGGGGGGCATTGTAACCCGGAGCTGCAGGGTATAATTGTCTTTATTTCAGATAATTGCGATTAACCTTTTGCATAATCGTTTCGGGACCGTACCTATGTTCCCCAGGTTCTATGTTCCCCAGGTTCTATGTTCCCCACTTTCTTACCACCTAAACCTACCCCTAACCCTAACCCTAACCCTAACCTCACTAAACTAATGCTGTGAGGTGGGGAACATAGAACCTGGGGAACATAGAACCTGGGGAACATAGGTTGGACCCCATCGTTTCCATGTTAAACTGTTCACACATTTTCAAATAAAAAAAAGCAGAAATAGCAGATCTACAAGCTTACAACGCATCACTTTGTCACGCGTTGTTGTCAATTTTTGTTGTAAATTATTTGTCATATCCGCCCTGTGCAATTTCTGATTAAGAAGCCTAAAAGGCCAACAGAAATGACATTTGTGTTCATAATTATGTTCCAATGTTCAATGCCAAAACAAAAAAAAACACAATTCCCCCCAATTAAATTTGTGACAGCCCAAGCCACTCCTTCTGAGATATGATGACATCAGATTAGTCTGGAATTCTCCTTTAATGCAACTCTGAGAGTGCACAAATGTAACTAAATGGACCTATAATGCTGGATGTGTGATTTCCTGCCACCACTACTCCTTCCAAACACAATCATGATACGTTATTATAATTTCAATAAAATTCAGCTTGGGGGTTCACATTAGAAGACTTTTAAAACTGTGATACTCTGCATTATACTTAAAGGGCCACTTCACCTCTGGGACAACCCTATCTTATTTTATTGTTGTTTGGGACACGATCAACACAATCCTGAGTTATTTCTTTTTAGATATTTTAGTATTTCAGCATGTACTGGTGATGCATTTTGCATCATATGATGCAAAACGCATCACTGATGATGCAAAATGCATCACTAGTACATGCTGAAATACCAAAATATCTAAAAACACAGATTGAACACAAAAGATAACTCAGGATTGTGTTGATCGTGTCCCAAACAACAATAAAATAAGATAGGGTTGTCCCAGAGGTGAAGTGGGCCTTTAACAACTGTCATTGCATCATTCTTAACAACTGAAGTTCACCTATTGCAGTCACAAGCACATTTTGTAGTAGAGGCATACATACTTGCCAACAAGCAAGCAAGGCTTGGGCATCACAAACTACAGGATCACAGTCATATTTATCCAGATTGCAGTCCTAAAATAATTTAGTTTTAAGTGATGGCTCCAACAGTTTTCTTTTTAATCTAAACCCTTGCAGATTGCAGTCCTAAAATAATTTTGCTTTAAGTGATGTCTCCAACTGTTTTCTTTTTAATGCTAAATAAACCCTTCCAGATTGCAGTCCTAAAATAGTTTCGTAAGTGATGGCTCCAACTGTTTTCTTTTATATCCTAAACCCTTACATACTGTAAGATGGCGTTTGCCCACTTTCCATGGTGACAATTTGCACAGACCAACTCAGATATTGAATAGCAGCAATCATGTCAAAATTTGGGTTATAATTGGTTTGGTTTACACTAAAGCAGTTGTTAAAAGCTCCAGAAAAAATAACAGTTTGCAAAGTGGTTATGGATGGTTATGAATGCCTGTCTAATGATGATCATTGAGAGTACCGCCACATTTAGTCTTGGCTCCAGTGTGGCTATCATTGCACCTTACTTGTTCAGAACTTTCAGTGGCCCCGCTCTACTAATCTTATTCAGAGCTACAGTAAGAACACACTAATCACTTAAACCAGGATTCTTCAACGTTTTCAGGCCAAGGACCCCTTAGTCAAGAGACTAAGTTTGACAGCACAATCATCAGTGTATTTTGGATTCATGTCAATTTGAGTTTTCAGATATTTAACCACTTGAACCGTCAATACTTAATAAACTTGACCTTTCACTCTGTACTTTTTCTCCTCTACACCAAACTTCTTTGCCGAAAATAGCCGATCTACAAGCTCACAAGGCGAGCGCGAGGCGTTGTGAGCTTGTAGATCTGCTATTTTTGGCTAAAGTTCTCAGAATATGGAGGCTAGGGTTCAAGTGGTTAATATAAAAAAGGAGAAAAAAAAGGTTCTATCACACCAGGATTTGGTGGCCCCCCTGTAGCAACTCTGAGGACCCCCTAGGGCTCCCGGACCCCCTGTTGAAGACCCCTGACTTAAACCTACACACTCAGTTGACCGGGGTGCCCCAGGGCTCTATTCTAAATCCACTACTATTGCGATAATTTATGATTCCCCAGCAGTGCCTCTTCCTAAGAGAGAGGAATTGCCTTTATTCAATAGTACCGTAGAGAGATTTGGGGAGTAAAAGGAGGAAAAGTGCTCGAGAGGGAGATTTGCGGTGATATTAATGAACTGCCGTGTCATTGTCAACCAGTCTGGATGTCTGGAGAGATAGATATTTTTCGGTCTTTGTCATACAATATCGGTCAAAACGGCAATTACCGGACTAACGTAACCTCTGATCGGAGCCTATCGGCGATCGGCTCCCCAGGAAGACTGTACTCGTATAGTAGGTAGGAGATACCTGAAGACATACTGTATTCCTGATTCCTGATTCATACTGTGTAACCATGGTTTAATCTGTTTTAGTTACTTTAGCTCTTTTAGCTCTGTTTGCCTATAATTATTAACTGTAAAATATATAATTTCCAGTACATTTCCTGGAATTTATTGTCGTATAGTGTTTAGAGAAGTTGTCAAAAACACATTTATGTGGAATGGTTATTGTGAAAATTATACTAGTGAAAGATTATATGAAAAATAAGTTACACAGTATGACTTCAACTCCCTACGTCAAGAGAACCGTCCGATCAATACTGGGTACACACAGTTAATTACATTCTGAGAGTTTAAAGATTGACTCAAATGGATCCTAAGCCAACAGGTACATCCTACTGTATTTTGCACAAACCAGCATATAACCTGGCCAGCCCAGCACCCTTTTAAAAATGGGTCCATTGGTTCACAATTAGAGTTGGCAGTGGTAGAGAGGAGGTAGATTGGCCGGTTTAATCCCTGCGTCCTCCTCGCTGCTTATTGTCCTCCAGCAAGACAGTAGCTGCGTTTCCATAAAGCCTCTTAATGCGCGTTAAGAGTTGTGCGAATAAATCTTTTTATGGAAACACTTCAAAATTCGAATAAACTTTCATTATCCGCAAAAACTTTTATCCGCTTGGAGGAGGTGGATTTTGAGGCTTTATCGAATAAACTATATGCGCAGCGCATTGTGAATGGAAACGGGTCAGACAATAAATGTGAATAAATTATGACGTTCTGGTTCATATCGTCCCCCTATAACACCTTCCCCCGCCACTTAATTAACGTCCATTCAGCGTTGGCTCACAAAACAAACCGGTTGTTACACACGGGGTGACCCTTCGTCATCACGCGTGCCAAAAGAAAAGTGGCCGATCTACAAGCTCACAGCAGCTCACAGCAGCTCGCATCCGCGACGCTGCAGGATGAGAGTGTAGCGAGTCACAGCAGTGCTCACGTCTCGGATTCGGTCTGAAAAAATCAGCCCCATCCCAGCTCTGTGCACTGTGTACAAGCCCGCGGGAAGTATTTACAGCAGGTCGGTCAGACGGACCCTGGCAGGATCTCCCAAGAATCGCATTTCATCAGTTTAATGGAAACAGGCAAAATTTGCTTTGTCTTAATGCGCATTTCTGATAATTCGCTTCCCTAATTTGAATACGTTCATGGAAACATGACTACTGACCTGCTACCGTTGAGCAGGTTGGTGCCTTGCATGGTTTCCTCTGCCGCCAATGGGTGAAGGAATGGGTGAAGGTGAAATGCATTATAGTGCTTTGAAGGCACTGCATAAACGCAGTCCATGTACAAATGGGAAAATTAGCACAGAGGAAGCTACTGTGTAGAGAGGGAGGAATAGAGTTGTGAGGCCATAAAGTCTAGCCCTCAGGGCCCAGCTCTGCCATTGACCTGCTGTAACCAACACACAAACAACCAGGGAAAGCCAATCAGAAAGAGTGGGAAGGGCATCAGTGTGTGTAAAGTAATGTGATCCCGTCTGCGTTGTGATCACTGTACCGTGTAAAACTGTTAATGGGAAGATCTGACTAGTAACAGGTGTTACTGGAAGACTCAACACATTATTATGTGAAACATTCTCCTGTCTATCCTTTCTTCACATGGTTAGATATTCAGTCAGTGTGGTCTTGCTCGTTGATTTGTTGTTTTTGTTTGTAGTTCCACATGATTACATTATTTTTGTTACCCCCCCCTCTTTTCTCCCAATGTAATCATCTATCTATAAATGCGAGAAGTCTCTGCGTGTGTGTTTGTAATCCGTGTATCTCGAGAACCGTTCGTCCCACCGGCTTCAGATTCGGCACGCGCGCTCCCCGCCGCGGCACGGAGTGCAGTGCCGGGCCTCGACCTGTCCCGACGCGCGGTTTTCCCTAACCGGCGCGAAACGTTCGGAATCTCCTTATGCGAGGCTGTTCCGGAGGAAATCGGCGCAAAATCGGTCATTGTGACATCACTGCAGTGCCGGGCGCAAGCGCTGACTCATTGTGACATCACTGCAGTGCCGGGCCTTGCCTCGACCCGACAGATATCTCCGTATATGGGCATAAGACTGAGAACTCCATATATGGGCATATGGGCAGATACAGAGATCTCCATACAGTATATGGGCATACATAGACAGATATCTCCGTATATAGGCATAAAAGGGACACAGACCCTAGACCCGACAGATATCTCCGTATACTGAGAACTCCATATATGGGCATCTTGCCTCGACCCGACAGATATCTCCGTATATGGGCATAAGACTGAGAACTGAAATCGGTGCAAGCGCTGACTCATTGTGAGATTTGTGACATCACCTCATAAAAGGCTCTGACATCACGTACGCCACATGAGTCAACAAAAAATCTCTGTGAGTGTGTATGTATGTATGTAATCCGCGTATCTCGAGAACCGTTCGTCCCACCGGCACGCGCGTTCTCCATATATGGGAATAAAATGAATGCCCGTATGCGGAGCTGATGTCTGACATCAGAGTTTTCCACAACCGGTACTGTGTGTCCAGAGATCTTCATATATGGGCATAAGTGGACAAAGACAAACAGATGGTCAAAACGGGTCCTATGACAACAGGTATATTGGGGTTTGCATTAAAGGGTGGGGCATTCATGGGGTTTGCATTAAAGGGTGGGGCATTCATTCCCTATTTCAAATTCGGCACGCGCGTTCCCCACCGCAGCAAGGTAGTGCAGTGCTCGGCCTCGACCCGACCCGATACACGATTTTCTGTAACCAGCACGAAAGGTTCGGATTCTGATGTCTGACATCAGGATTTTCCGGAACTGACACTGTGTCTGCATAGATCTCCATATATGGGCATAAAATGGATGCAGACAGACAGATACAGATATCTCCATAAATGGGCATAAATGGACACAGGCAAACAGATGGTCAAAGATCTCCATATATGGGCATAAAGTGGACGCAGACAGACAGATACAGATATCTCCATATATGGCATAAATGGACACAGGCAAACAGATGGTCAAAACGGGTCCTATGACAACAGGTATAATGGGGTTTGCATTAAGTTTGTCTCCTCCTCCATCTGTTTGTCTGTGTCCCTTTATTCCCATTATGGAGATCTCTGTATCTGTCTGTGCCTCCGACTGTGTTGCAGACACAGTGCCGGTTCCCCCTTTAATGCAAACCCCATTATACCTATTGTCATAGGACCCGTTTTGACCATCTGTTTGAAAAAGCGACAGAGATCTCATATATGGGCATAAAATGGACGCAGATAAACAGATATCTCCATATATGGCATATATGGGCATACAATGGACGCAGAATCACAAAGTTCTCCATATACGGGCATAAAAGGGACACAGACAGACAGATACAGAGATCTCCATATATGGGCATAAATGGACACAGGCAGACAGATGGTCAAAACAGGTCCTATGAAAACAGGTATAATGGGGTTTGCATTAAAGGGCGGGGCATTCATTCCCTATTTACATTGTTCCGAGTTGGCCAGGTCGCCGACTAGACGCTGGGCCGCCCGAAGGGCGGCCCAGCTTCTAGTCTATCTATAAATGCGACAAATCTCTGTCTGTCTGTTTGTTTGTTTGTAATCCGCGTATCTCGAGAACCGTTCGTCCCACCGGCTTCAGATTCGGCACGCGCGTTCCCCGCCGCGGCGCGGAGTGCAGTGCCGGGCCTCGACCCGACCCGACTCGCGGTTTTCCGAAACCGGCGCGAAACGTTCGGAATCTCCTTATGCGGAGCTGATTGTTGACATCAGGCTGTTCCGGAGGAAATCGGCGCAAGCGCTGAGTCATTGTGACATCACTTCATAAAAGGCTCTGACATCACGTACGCCACATGAGTCAACACAAAATCTCTGTGAATGTGTATGTATGCATAAGGGGACAAAGGCAAACAGATGGTCAAAACGGGTCCTATGACAACAGGTATATTGGGGTTTGCATTAAAGGGTGGGGACAAAGGCTAACAGATGGTCAAAACGGGTCCTATGACAACAGGTATATTGGGGTTTGCATTAAAGGATGGGGCATTCATGGGGTCCGCTCCAAAAAAGAAAATAAAAGAGACAAAAACAAACATAAGACAAGCGACAAAGCGTGGGACTGGGAGGATGACTTGAATGATGCAGATTTAAGCAGGCTGTGTATTCTGCTTAAAGAAGAAACAAACAAAAAGCGACAGAGATCTCATATATGGGCATAAAATGGACGCAGATAAACAGATAAACGGAGTGGGGGGGGCGCATTCCAGAGAGCTCGCCTAGAGCGCCGATTAGGCGCGCTACGGCCCTGACTGTTGGAACTGAGTGTATCAGAGTATTGCATGCAGCTACACTGTCAACTTTGTGCATGAACAGGCAACGAAATAGTACGTGATATGTGGGGCCTTGCACCTCCTGTAACTTCCTGTATGTACTGTCTGTCTTCTCTGTAAAATGTTCCGCACAGCCCCGTGAAGCGAGTGACCGTTAGATAAGCCCTCAACCACAAGCCATCTGGGGTTACAGCGAGGGCATAGGGGAGACATAGTGTATGAACTCTGACAGAAGAGTGGTATTGCTTAATGTTGCACCATGATGGAAAAAGTATCCGAGTCTTCGTCCTGCCGATCAAGCAGGATGTGCAAAAAAACATTCCATGGTCTACAAATGGCCCCAGAAAACGATGGTTTAGTGATGAAAAGTGATGACTCATCACTTTTCATCACTAATCACAGTTTTGTGGGCATTTTCTGGGGCCATTTGTAACCCAAGGAATGTTTTTTGTGCAAAACAAATGCTTGCAATGGATTCAGCATCATGACAAACCCCTAGTTAGACCTCTTAAATACTTAAATACCCAGAAAAAAAATGTTTTTCTGGGTATTTTCCTCCTGTATAGAAAGTCGATGGGAGCCCAACTTGATTTGGCCGCAGTGACGACCCCGAAGGTTGCAAACTCAGGCGCCCTAGCTAAATCATTAGAGCATGCCCTGGGCTACATCTGTGCAAAATGTGGCGCTTTAAGACAATTTTGCAATTAAAACACATACTGCTCCTCACCTCCCTACAGGTGCTGTACCACCTGTTTGAGGAGTTTGCTGGCGTCGGCACAGTGACGGTGCTCGACTGCGTCCTGGGAGTCATCTGCTTCCTGGTGGTGGCGATTGGCGGCGTGCTGGTTGGCGCCATCTACGGCATCCTGGCTGCCTTCACCTCGCGCTTCACCTCGCACACCCGCGTCATCGAGCCCCTCTTCGTCTTCGTGTACAGCTACATGGCCTACCTGTCAGCCGAGATGTTCCACCTCTCTGGGATCATGGCGTAAGTATGGGAATAAGAGGAGGATGAGGAGTGGAGGTTACGGACGTGTGGATCGACTATGTGTCTCTCACCGACTTTCACTTCTCCTTGGTGCTTTCCATGTTGACTAATAGCCTTTCCCCATCTATTCCATAGTTACGCTTGATGTACTCATGATGAGGCTGGAGCCAAGTCAAATGAGACTGTGGTGATGTCAACAATATACACGATACATGGCCCACTCTGACCTTTGGAAGTCTCTACAATAATAGCAGTGAATTACCTGTAGCCAGCAACATAAAAATTGAAACCATAACAGTGATGCATAATTAATTGGATGCATTTTCAAAAATTAACCCTGACCCATCAAATGGTGTTTTTCTATAACACCACCATATGCCCTTTGTTGAATTCTCACCTTACAATATCACGAAAAAGGGGTGCCCGCTGGCCTACCAGGCGCATACCACATAGGCTCTGATGCCTGACAGCATGTTGCGGGTTCAAGTCGCGATCCTGACAACCTTTGCTGTGTGTCACTCCCCATATACCATCTCTCTCCCCATTTCCTGTCAGTCTAGTGAGTCTACTGTCCTATCTATAAAGGCATACAAAATGACAATATCACGAGAAAGAACAGTTCAGTGTCGGGGGCCAAAAGAGTCCTTGACTCCATGGCAATGTCTTTCGCAAACCATGAAGCTATAAAGAACTGCCATTTCTAAATATCTGCTACTACCTCCTGTGCCTACCACACATTACCACTGAAATGTCATGGCTATTCTATTTCTTTTGTGTGTTCCTGCCATGTGCTTCCCCTGTCACTGATTAGACGGCCACAGCCTTGGCTCTACTTCAGCCATTCCTCCCAGGGCAGTAATGTAGCATTGAATCTAACTGGCTGCCTGATGAATGACTCAGCAGCATGGGGCGAACATGACCCCCAATTTATGGCCCCCTGTCATGCCCCAAGGCACTGTCTCCAGGCAACCGACACTCGTTCAATACATATCTTCTCCGCCTTTATTCATCGCATCCTTTTTACGGTCTTGGGTTGTAGATCATGCCGGTGTGTCAGAGCCGACGGGAGCACAGCTGCGGCGAGGGTCTGTTCAAAGACTCCTGGACCTGTCACGCCTCTCATCGTAAACAACCGATGGTGGATTGCCACCTTGCATGCCTGTTGTTGATGAACGAGAGAGACGGCGCAACACAATTTATCAATGTCTGCTTTTTATAAACTGTGCCTAATGTACTAAACGCCAGTCATAAGGGGGGACTGGGCTGCAGGTGGCATACAGTATGTAACCTTTTGGGCCATCTTCCATGGCCTTGGCCGGGTCAAAGGAAGGTGGCACACACCACTAAATTGATGCCTCCCTTCCTGTGGTCTAAAGAAAGGTTGGAGAAGTGTTACAATGGGGAAGTGATCACTAGACGAGGAACGGAGAATCTGTCTCTCAGTATTGACTGTGTCCATGTTTCAAGGTGGAACTGAAGCCGAGTAATCGGAGCCCTCATTATGTGCTAGCCCCTGACATCACTGTTGCACAACTTGGGCACGTGTACTTGTTTGTGGTCACGGAAAAGCAGGACAACCAATTTATTTGGGTGGCCCCTGCTCCCTTGGAGCTTGTTGGACTCACTAACCAATTATCATTCTCACATAATATGATCAACGATCAAAAACTAGATTTTGAAGTAAGGCATACTCCTGTGTAACATGTTGTTGTAACAAAATTAAGGATACAAGTGTATCGGTCCAATAACTGAACTATGTATGGTTCCTACCCTCACAGGCTAATAGCATGCGGAGCAACAATGCGGCCCTACGTGGAAGCCAACATCTCCCACAAGTCCCACACCACCATTAAGTACTTCCTGAAGATGTGGAGCAGCGTGAGCGAGACGCTCATCTTCATCTTCCTGGGCGTGGCCACGGTGGACGGGCCGCACAGCTGGAACTGGACCTTTGTCACGGTCACCGTGCTGCTTTGTCTGGTGGCTCGGATCATAGGTGGGCTCTACGGCTGTATTTCTCTTCCATTGGCTTTTATCTTGCTGGAGCAGCCTGAGGTTAGGCAGAGGGGGTTTAATATAGATGCAATGTCTATGCAGTATGAGAGGAACTGGTAGTAGCGTGAGTTTGGAAATCTGGAACTGTAGGGCTGATAGATGTAATCAAAGAGAACTTTTGCTTTTGATAAAGCGTGTTTGTGCTAAAGAGTTCCATAGAGCTACAAAGGAGGCAAATACCAAACTGATAAAAAGTGTTCCTGTTCCTGTCTATGCGAAAACAATTGGCAGGGGAGGGAAGCTGGCAAGGGAGGGTGATCTTTGTGGCTGTATCAGTATGTACTCCTACTGGGACAGCGCCTGTCAGCAGAGGATGTTGAACGCCATGAGGAGTAGGACAGAGGAGCTGTGTTGTCCTGGTGAGGGCTCTTCACTGGCAGGTGATCCAGTAGGGAACAATAGCAGTGGCAACACAGAGATGTGTAGGGAGTTTTAATGGCATAAATGACTAAATTGGGAGTGGGTACAAAATAATTGGCTACTCAGAAAGAAAAAGTGTTCCTGTTGCTCTAAATGACATTGATTTAGGATAGTTGTTTGCACCAACCACCCACAAGTGTTATTCTACATCACTGTGACTGATTATGTCAATTTGACTTTTCACTGTTTGACACAAAAGTTAATTGTCTTTTTTGGGACAGCTGACTGAACATTCCTTTCAGCTTTCGGTTTAGAATCTCTGCTCATCCATTCTCGATTTTGGTGTTGACCTTCATTGTAACCTTTTTCACCAAAAAGTTAATCATCTTGACCATGACTGACCATGCTTTGCTGCAGGCTTTTGTTATGTCTAGGATCTTCTGGCATTATGGAATAGGCCAAAATAGGGATGCTAAGATTCTAGTGGTTGTTTTTTAATTTGCAAACATATATGACATAATCACCATCTTCCCATGGTTTTGCGCAGCGAGTATTGAGCATTTCCAGAACAATCCACTGGCTGGCGCAGCGCATCACCCACAGGCTTCAGTGTCTCACCAAATCACTGTGTCACACTCTGTATCCTCATGTGCAGAAACCTTATTGCCTCATACTGTACATTTTCCTCAATGTGTACTTTGGCAATTTTCCAAAGAATAGACCCAAGTGGGTCATGGGTAATTATACGTAGATATATATATCCTCCTACAGCACAACCGGTTCATCCCAACGGGGAACAATGGCTGGAGGCCTGAGGGTGGGGGTTGGGGGGTAGTGGAATGGTTTCATGTAAAAATATAAAAGTCTAATAAAGAGGTGGGGGGAATCTGTGAGCATAAGTGCTCCATTTGTAATCATGATGAGAAATCATCGGCCGCTTGGCGTTTTAATACTCAAAACCAGAGAGTGAACTATGTTACAGCTGGTAACAGAGACAGAATCCTCCAGAAGGAGTCATATTGTATTGTATATGTCACGGTTTGTTAGAGAAACAGGACGGTCGAGAAACGGAGCACTTGTGGTGCCGCACGGGGCGGAACAAGCGGTCGCCCACAACAACGTGCTCCAGGCGGAGCCGCTCGATTGTCCACGACATTGCAAGCGGCGCGAAGGCCAGCGGACCTTGGTCCTGCTCTTCGCCCCCGAGCGCCGCAGGCGCGAGTGGCCGCGAAGAGCGGGCCAGGGCCGCGCGGCCGGCGGAGCGCCGCGCGAGTTACGAAGCCGTGGTGAATGCAATCGTTATATTTATGCCCAGGCCGTAAGGCCTGGGCAAGCCCACGATAAACGCTCATAGTAAGCTAATGGCTAAGCTAATGGCTAAGCTAATGGCTAAACACCGCCCAGCTAGGCTAGTAAATAAAGAAAGAGAGTCGCAAACGAGTGACGTCAGCGCCTGCACTAGTGAATGGCTGTCTATGGGCTGTCGTCGCCATCTGGTGGTGATTAGTGTGTGGTGAACGTCAAAACAAGCGCTCTTACAATGAACGTCCTGAGTTACCCAAACATACTGTAACATATACACTACACTCCTTTGATTCCATTCATTCCAAATGGTTTGAATGAGGAGCTTTCATAATTTCATTTGCTACTTTCTTATTTCTCGAGAACGAGGGTGTCAGTGCAACTCCTAGGAGGTGGATTGCTGAGGTCGAGCGAAACACCTACCATTGGCTCTTAGTACTTGCCACACAACTTACTGTAGATACCCAAGCTGTTCTAATCATAGTTGTTGGTGCCCAGGATCGAACCCCAGTACCTTGCAGTCCAAAGGCAGGTGCTCTACCTTACATCATAATAATGTGATGCTGTGGTAACCTACACTATGTGAACGTGACTCCCCCTGTAAGGATAGACCTGTGTGGAAATCCATCATTTCCCATGAGCCACCTGGGTCTATTATTTGGAAAACTGCCAGTGCACGGCACGCTGAGGAAGGCCATCTTGCCTCAAATGTCAGTGTGGAAATAAATTGTAAATTTTGAGTGCTGACCTTGCCTATATTATTAGTAATAATATTTTTTGTTCCCAGAAGGGAGTTGAAATGTGACAGGGACCGATGTGGCCATCACATTTCCTCACATGACCGTCACAGTGTGTAAGAGGAAGTGCCGCAGTGCACCGATGCTCTGTCATGAGTCATCATGCTGAGAACTTCTCAAACTAGATTTGTCTGGGAAGTTAAACGGAGACGGAATAAAAAGTTAAACTTGAGAAGTGCCATGTTCATCATATGCCTGACTGAGTTCTCATGCTCTGTGAGACTCGTTAGCTTATTATTATACCTGTGTATATTATTACACTCAACTCAGACTTTATTTATATAGCGCATTTAACTAATTTACTGCTATTAAAAACATCGACTTTTGGGGTTGACTGCCACGTTGTCCTTACCTTTTAACATGGGCGCGTGCGTGCACATCGTTCACAATCTGTGCACGGTCGGATCATGCACCAGGCGTGTGTATACTGTGTACACCAGATCACAGCTTTCAAAGAAAAAAAATTCCATTGAAAAGACGCTTCCATCGCTGAGCTCCATCTAGCAGTGTTTACATGATAGCTAACGGTAGCTGTGCTCTGGTAATCAGACCGGAAGCACTTTTTCGCGGGTGATTAGAGACCACTTGACGATAAACAGCGATTATACTTGCGATTATAGCGATTAAAGCATATTAAATTCTCGGGTTTATCGGAAACATAGACCTTTTCTCTGGATTATCGGGTGAGGAAGTAAATGACTTAACATGACCAGCTGCAAGCGCCTAAGCAGCGATTTATTGATGCCGACATAAAGTTACAGTTGTCTAATCTGGATTAAATGAATGCGTGGATAACCCTCTCAAGAGAGAGATGGGGTTTTATCTTGGCTAAAAGTCTTAGGGGGAAAAAAATGGTTTTGAAAACAGATCTAAACCGTTTGCCAATTTGAAGGCTGCATCAAAAGTGATACCAAGGTTGTTGTTTTGTCACTAGAGGGGCAGGTAGATTTGGATGTCGTCAGCAAAGCATTGAAATGATTGTTGTGTCTGGTTAGGATTTCCCCTAGGGGCAGTAAGTATAGTAAAAAAGAAGATGGGGCCCACATGGAGCCTTGGCTGGAGGCGTGTTGTAATGTTTACAGTGTCAACTGGTGTGTTGCTAGTTCGGGCACCTATTACAGGTCATCCCTCTTCTGCCCCTTGCTTTCCTGTCTTTCTGCTGTTCTGCTTGAAATAGATTATAATCATAAACTGCATGAGATGTGTTACCAAAAATGTGCTATTCATTCATTTAGATATTAAACAGACACTTGTTATTATTATTCCACCCGCTTGGGAGCCAGAAGGGCCAGGTTGTTTTAGGGAAGGGAGTGACAGACGTCCTGTGTTAGCTGATCTAAGTGAGGGTGGGTCATATACTGTAAGTAGGGCATGCCATGTCCTTGATTGACTTCTGGTTGTAGATCAGCACCGGTGTCTTGAATTTTATGCTGGCAGCAACAGCTATTATACAACATCATATAATATCAGACTGAAAACCTGATAGTCCTGATTTGCATTTATGGTGTCTTCTTAAACACTAAGATCACTCTGAACTCTAATTAGTAATTACACACACCACAAGTCAGGCACACACATTCATATTCCAATAAAATCACGCACCAAAACACTACAAGTCAGCGACACACATTCCTATACCATAACACAAACATACTGTTCACACACTGATGCATAACCCTCTCTGTGTTGTGTCTTTGCCAGGCGTCGTGGGTCTCACCTTCATAATCAACAAGTTCCGCATCGTCAAGCTGACCACCAAGGACCAGTTTATCATAGCCTACGGTGGGCTGCGAGGGGCCATCGCCTTCTCACTGGGATTCTTGCTGGACCCGGTCCTCTTCCCTAACAGAAAGATGTTCCTCACTGCTATCATCACCGTTATCTTCTTCACCGTCTTTGTACAGGTACTGCTCTGATCATGGGAGTCTTGCCATGCCACGGACACTATTGTAATGTTTGGTTTTTTGTTAATGCTATCCATGATTCCATTTTCAGACTGGAAGATCCCTCCATTATAGTGTTGTTCACTGTAGTATAGTCTATGACTATGATATGCTTAATACTAAGTGTGTTTATAATGTAATGTCATGGCTATTATAGCCATGACCATGAATACACCATTGCTTTAGATTCAAGTCAAAAGGAATTCTGTATTCTGATCCCATGTTGTTGATGGAATTAGTCTTACACTACCAGCTGTGCATCTCTGTGTGTGTACACAGTTGAATCCTGAGTGCATCTTTATCCTTGTAACTCTCAGAGTATACAAATGTACCATTTGAAAGTGCTGAAAGTCAACTTAACACCCAGGATTTTACCGTGTGCTGTCATTGTATATTAGCCTTGAGTGGGTCCAACAAGAATGTTTATTTAAAGCGCTTCTGTAATTCAAATTCGCCGGCACTCCAGCAACATGAATATGGTCCATGGTCCATATTCGTTCTGAACATCAAACTGTTCAGTTTAACTATGTGGTATGTGTTGTTACCGCCGGGCCTGGCGAGAACTGCGCATGAAATAGCTTTTAACACGTTTTCAGGAAGCATTTTATTTTGTTGTTTGGAAGTATAGGGTCACTTTGATGCTATTCCCATGTGTGGACCTCAAAATGTGCGAGGCTGTTTTTAGTGGTCAGTAAATTTCTTTGTGTGTTTTGAACCAGGCGGCCGGCCGTGTTGCTACGACAAACCAAGAAAGGGAAGGATGCAATTGAATACACAAATTGATAGAACACACACACACGCACGCACGCACGCACGCACGCACGCACGCGCGCGCGCGCACACACACACTAAAATCCTCAGTGTTTCATTTATCCAGTTGAAACTCTTGACAGTACAAATTTAACTACATTACCCTCTCAGAGTAAAATGTATATCCCTCGGGTCCCTTAGAGCCAGGGGTGTAGTTGTCCCGAAACTGAAAGTTCCTATGATTGGCCGCTAGTTGCGCTGTTCTGGCACCAGAAGCAACATATTCTCCATAGGATTCCATTCATTTCCCCTGTTTACATTTGATTTTCTTACCTTAAACATTGTCATAAATACTTTATGGTTCCTGACGCTAGTTTAAAGCCTTGTTTCAATCACCATGATTTGCATTTTGTGAAAATATGGTCCAATTTATGTTATATTTGATGTTATACAGTAGCAGGGTATCCTGTAGCAGGGGCTTGTGATCATAGGCTTAAGATGATTCTTCTTCATGTGGTTTATTTTCGGAAAGCTCAAGACAATATCCCATGTATCCTTGCGGTTGCATGTGACCGTTGGCAGCCAATAGCATTCTTTGGGTACCATTAAAACAATGATTGCAGTCTATGCTCAGAGCACATACAGTATAGGCTCTAATGCAGCCTGATATCGCGAGTTCGACTCCCCATCCCGACAACCTTTGCTACTTATCACTCCCCGTTTCCCTCTCCCTGCTTCCTGTCAGTCTCCAATATACACTATCGTTACAGGCAGAAATATATATATATATATATATATATATATATATATATCTTTACGAAATTAATACACGCTCTCAACACACACTATTTTCTTATAAATTCCTGTATCCTCCTCTCCCTACTTGTGTGTTGCTCACTGAAAATTCAGAGGATTACACTATAAGAAAAACAGGTCCAATTAGCCTTTTCCCATTCATTTTAGATCCTTAAGAACACAGCAATGTTCAAGAAGCAAGTAAAGGCATCCCCAACCCCTACTAAAACATGCATACAGTGCCACATACGCACGCACACACACCCACACACACGCAGACAGTGATTCACTCTACGATTTTCCCATTTCATAAATGGGTCGAGGGGTCTCCACATCTAGTCGTGCATCATGGAATTGCTGCGGCTAAAATAACGTCCGTAAGAGGTGTGCTTTCTCCTCTAAAGGCTGGCAAGAGACATGTTTTATTCATAGAAACACTGCACTGACAGCCTCTTGACACATAGCCTAGGAAGTAGACCTCTACTGTTACTGCAGGTCCTAGTGTGTATCTGCATGTGCTACTTGATTGTTGGTGGTGTGCAGCATTAAGATCAACCAGCAGACAAATGTAGATAAATGTTTGGAAAAATGTGTACTCTACTGGTCAACTTGTGGCAGTTAAATCTTGAAATGATAATATTGTGTGTGTGTCATGGCTGTGTCATGGCTGTGATTGCGGTGAGGGATTGTGTGTCAAGATGGGAGTTTGGAACAGGTTTAAAGTAAAGTGGTTTTCGTTTTGCTTCATTGCTAATCCTTCCATGAAGCTTGATAAGAGGGTTTCAAAGCCAGCTCACCGTATTTAGCTGATTGTCTCATCGATGTCTGATTTGAGACGAGCTCCGAAGTCCGAAGTATTCCACAGGTTTTCTTGTGCTTATGGATTGTCTCCAAGTGGCTTCATAGCTATATTATCCGTGTAGGGTTAATTCATTATTAATTAAATGTTTTGTTTGTTTGTTCACACATTATCTTATGCTAATAGTATGTTGGATTCATATTAATGTGCATTTACAGAGGTTGTTTTTCTTAAACAAAATATTCCTATCACGCATACATTTGACAGCCCTCCTGTAGTAACTCTGAGGACTCTTTAGGGGTCCTGGACCCCCTGTTGGAAGAACCATGCTGGACATGACACGTAGCAGGGTATTATTTCAATGTGTCATCATCATCACCATTTAGGCTCTTATGAGTAACCAGATGGCCAGAATTAATCTCCCAAGCCATGGCATACAGAACATGCACACACACACACACACACACACACACACACACACACACACACACACACACACACACACACACACACACACACACACACACACACACACACACACACACACAGAATAATCTCTCTAAAATGTTGGCACAAATTCAAACACTTGCTATAAGCAGAGCAGGCTGGCATTGATGCAATCATCAATATGTCATCTACCAGTGCCAGCAACAGGCATGACGTTGGTCTGAACTCAGAGTGAATACACAAACAAGTTTCATGTGGATTCTGAACATGCACACAATGAATGTACCCAGCCAGCACAGTGAGGCTACCCAGCAAATTGAGGGAGGTTTTAATTTTTCATTGCAAATGGTTTTACTTATCAATATAATGTGTGCGTGCGTGCGTGCGTGCGTGCGAGAGAGAGGGATGTTTTGACGTTTTAATAGTGTTGTGATCTAGATCAGTGCCCCACAACAGAAGCCCCAGAGGTTAAACAGTTTGTCAATATGGACAATTGGGAATTTGGGACCTATCGCTTGACTGAGGCTCAAAGTACTTTTATTCTTGGTGGACACTTCCATACTTCAGCATTTAACAGCTACTTCAGGCTCAATTCCAGTCTGTGACAGTAAATCTTTGTGCCCTGTACCTCCTCACAGGTATTTGTGAGCTGCTGGCAGCGTGACCACTACATGTTTTGACTTATCTAAAACCTTAGAAAGCTTGATGATGATTATATTCCCCCTCCCCCTCTGCATAATACATCACTGGGCTCTGTAATGAATCTTCTGTTGGCTTTTGTTTTACATTATGAGCCATGATTCAGACTTTTCAAGTGTTTTTTTTTCTTTTCCATTGGCCATGGAATAGTGAAACTCTACAAGATGTTGCCTCACTCTGTTTATGTGAATCCAAACCAAATGCTCTTGCATGGACTTGGAGAGCGTAGCTGCATCCTGTTGTGAGTCACTGTTTGGAAACCCATGCAATCAGTCAGTTCCTCTTGTGGTTCTTCGTTTTGATTATTGCTAATGCAATAACCACTTAAAAACCTACAGCAGTGGTTCTGATTAATTGAACATTTTATTAGCCAAAAATAGAGAACAGTACAAGTATAGTCAATGCAATAAAAAAAGTGTAGTGTAGTACAGTACAACTACAGTTAAACACCCTGCCTAAAAGGAACATCCCAAATAAGTCCTTTTACAGTCTTTTTTACGCTGGAACTCCTTGTTATTCAATTCATGGTTCTCAAACCTTTTTGGCTCAGGTCACCCCCAGTGGTGTAACGGTGATTTTCTTTTTTACTTTGTTGTCTTTATTACTTTTTCCATCACAACAGATTGAAAATAACTTTATAATCTTAACTTTTACTACTTGAACCCCAGCTATTCTGGTGGGAACATACTGTACACAACACACAAAAATAGCCGAACTACAAGCTCACTACATGTCACAATGTGACATGGAACATGTGCAAATCACACTGCAACCGCACCTGTTTCAATGTATTTGTGCATGGCCAGTCTAATAGACAAGTCTTATATGCCTTAATAAATTATAACTAACTAACACAATGAATTTGAAATGAAAAACACTTTTTTCTTTTTTTTACCAAATCATAACTCGTGAGCTTATAGATCTGGTATTTTTGCAGAATGTTTGCCTAGTATTGACAGGACATAGAATATGGATGCTCAGGTTGAACTGGAACTAACAGATGTAGTACTACCCTGGCCGTTGCCCAAGGATCCATATCAGAGCTTTATCTCCTGTCCCCCTCATGTTATCTCCCTCCCAGATTTATTATACTGAAGCTATTTACATGATGCGGACCACACAACTGTAATGTTGGTGTGCATACTAAAAAGTTGCACCTACAGTTAGTATGAAAAATATGATAAAAGTGAGGAATATATTCCTTTTTGCATGATTTCTTTTACGTCCGTGTCATCATAGATACAGTCAGACATTTGGGCTAAAATACACTGTGAAAAGAATTCTCCATCTGTTTTCCTCTTCCTCTTCCAGGGTATGACCATCAAACCCCTGGTGGAACTGCTGGCAGTGAAGAAGAAGCAGGAGGCCAAACGTACCATCAACGAGGAGATTCACACCCAGGTAACACCACTCACATATTCACCCAGTGTATACCGAACTCTTGTTCATCTGCTGTTTCTGGCACGCAACACTGGCGCACACCCAAATATTAATTAAGCATACGAGCGGAATGCACAAAGCGGGATGAGCAGGACCTCAAATTAAATTGTGAGGTTATTCTTTACCCCTTGTGTTTAATTTAAAGTAGACAATCATTTTCACCCCTTTTTCTGCCAAATTAGTAGTTTTGCCAATTCATTCTTCCCACGTGCCCCTGTAGTTGTACCCTAGTGGCTCCACCTGCCAGTGAGGAACTGGCAGCTGGCTCCCTCTGATATGAGCCACTCCAGCCTGTGGTGGCTCCTGTCAAAAGCATTTGCATTGTTGTTCTCATCAGAAAATGAACTCCTCTATTCTATTCAACTTTTGTAATGCGATATACAGTACATAATATGTATTTTAATTCACATTTGGATGTTTTGGACTGATGTTTTTGTAAAAAAAAAAAAAACAAGCATAATTATGATTAAAGTGCCACTGTAAATAATGTTGACCCACTTTCTGGGAAAAGTTCCACATAGCCAGCAGTAAATTGTCAAGCACGTTGCAAATACTGAGACATCACTCTTTGGCCTTGTTGACCCCCTAATATCCCAGTATCCCACCCTCACATCCTGTCATTCCTTTTGTTTTTCCCACGGCCAGCATGCATACAATAGAACATGTGCAAATCACACTGCAACGGCACCTGTGCAAGTTGGCTTTGTTGGTACACATGGTCATGATGGCTGAATGGCCACACCCACAACTGAGCTGTGGGATTCAATGTATTTGTACTAGTTCAGTTTCAGTGTCTTAATACATTATAAAAATTGCCCTATATAACTATAACTTTCACTCAATAAGGACCTCTCCCGACCCAAGTTGATGATGTCATATGTCAATGTGTGGTCCAGCACTATGGAATGTATGGAATGCATGCATGTGCTAACTAAAAATTGCACCAGTGTGAAGTGAGCACTGCTCACTTCGCATGGTATCAAACACGACACACGTGCATATCTCCTTGTATGGGCTGTTCTGTCTGTGACGTTAGTTATCTCCAAACATTTGTGTGTAGGTCCCCATGTCCGTATGAGCACAGAACTTGCTCATACGGACATGGGGACCTACACACAAAGCCAGATGTAGGAACGGGTTAGCACTCTTAACTAGTTCACAGCCAAATCGCCTTCCATCGCCATTTTGAGGAGGGTGAGGCAGCCAGATCGCCAAACGTCGCCTTGGGGATCATTTTCTGATCATTTTGGTATTTTTTTGACATTTTTTGAGCTATAAATGACCTTTCTAGCTTAATTTTAGTCTAAAGTTACATATTCGAAGGAAGTGACATCATCGATGACGTAACCCGGAAGTCGTTCGGCCATAACATAGAATGGGCCTTTTTACAGCATTGAATGTTGACGTTTTTCTTATCAAACTTTACCATTTTTAGACCGATTCTCATTCGGAAAAAAATGGCTGGACTGACAGATTGGTCACTCAAGAGCAAAAACGAGTGTAAATGGCGTGCGCACGACGTTCGGATCGTGTTTTATAGCTCCCGTTCGGCGGACCGGGAGACATAATGGCCGCCAATGGGCGCCGCCATTATGGGTCTACTGCTGTCCACTCGCTAGTCCAGACTCTAGGAGATTATCGTTGGGCACACTCTAGTGGATAGTACTAGTACTACATTTTACAACAATATGATCCCTGTTGGGTTAGATTAAAGCTAACTTGGAAATTAATAAAATTCCTGGCAGTATAGGCGCACAAGCCTATTGTAAATGGCTGGGAGAGAGTTTTAATACTTCTTAAGGTTAATATGAGCATCAAAACCCTTTATTAGCACATGCATTCCATACATTCCATAGCGCTGGACCACACATGGACAAATTACATAATCAGCTTGTGACTTTATTTTTTCTTTTTCTTTTTGTGAAAGATTATTTCTAGAATAAATAAAATGTTTGTTTTAGTTCTAAAAGGGCAATTATGATGTATTAATATATATGAATAGGATAAGAGAACACAATCACACTCATTTTGTTGAGTTATAAATATACTGTTGTCAGTACAAAACTGAACATTTTCTTTTACTTATTTGTTTATTTGATAGGGAACAGAGCACATGAATGAACATCCATGCAAAATATAGGATCTCTTCCTTGAATCTCATATTTTGAGTGTTGCTTCCCCCTGCTGGCTATGTGTGGTGTTGGCAGCGGGAGGATTACCCTGCTCCAAAGGCACTGCTGGCACAATGAATGTCAAGTCAATGATTCATCTGATGGAACATCTTAATGAGAATCTTCTCTTTGTTGGTTTATGAGCCCTTCCTAACATGATCTGGGTTGATCATTTGCAAACTAATGATATACGTTATTAAAGAAATGGACACACACACATACACAGACACGAGCGGGTTTCCTCTGGTACTTACACACGCCCTTGAGTGATTGCCATCGACGGCAAAGCCTGAGTGGCTCTTATAGCTATTAATATAGGGGAGATAAGGGCACACTGTCATGCACATACAGTGCACTCTCTGGGGCTTAGTAGTGAGTCACCACCAGTCCTCTGGGCTAAAACGGCAGACTCTCTAATGGCTTCTCATCCACTGGAAAAGACCAGTGATTAGTCTCACCGGAGCTGGGCGAGGGCCATTCAGACTAGCTTAAAGGGCCAGCCCACTGTCAGTAAGTACATGTCATTGTCTATCCACCGCTTCTGCCATATACTGTACATGTATCGTACATTTTACGATGTATATGAAAAGGCTTTATTTTTAGATTTTGCACATGTTCTTTTTTTCTTCCTCCTCTACAGACATTAAAACTTAAAGCAATCTTACCTGAATAATTCAGTTCACGTTTGCTCAACATCATGGCACAATTTAATAATTGATGGACATTTGAATTTAGGTAACTCAAGCAAGTTAATTTTCATACGGTATTTAAGTAAATGGAATCCAACGGCTTCCTCGAAAACCAAACTACCACATAGGTTTTGAAAATGGAGTACACAGCAGTAATCAAGTCCAGTATACAGTGAGTCATAGGCTTTGCTCAAACTGGCAGCCCAAACCAGATTTTCTAATGGTTTTATGAAGTCTGAAGTCATTGGGCTAAACATGTCAGACCACTGTTTTGGTGGGAGTTCCAAGGGGTCCCCTTTAATCCTATTTTATACTGGGGTTAAAATAGCAGATGTACAAGCTCACGGCGTCTCTCCATGCAACGCACTGTGAGCTTGTAGGTCAACTTTTTTGAAGTTATTTGAAAAGTCTTTCCTACACAAAATGTCGATGCTTGTCTGGATCCAAATGCATATCAATTTGGTGGTTCTTGAAATGAAAATGAACAACTGCAGCTAAATGTTATTGTCCTGTCCTCCACCAGAGGGGCTATGAAATTATTCTTAGTGGCAGTTTACCTAGCGCCATATATTGTTTCAACAAGCTCTGATGTACATTATTCACTGGGATGGTTTTGCTTAGATTAACTCTACTTCTCTTATTACCTTCTCTCAAATTCAAATCAGGGTCTGTTTTGTTCCGCAAAGCTGGTTGGCATGAAGTGATGATGAAATGTACAGAAACATCTTGCACCACAGAACTGAGGGCACTGACTAGTCTGGAGACATGCAATTGTATGGCATGCAGGATGAAGAAGCCTTGTATCGACTGAGATAACCTAGATTTATTCTAAATCAATGCAGAACTCCCCATGAACAGTCAGAGGCTCCCGCCCCCTGGCCACTGTTCATACAGTCACGTTCTGCAAATAGAAAATAAATTTGGCGGTTCTGCTTAATGGCCCGTTCCCATAGCAACATGGCTTGTCAAGCCGTCAGCGGTGGCTGTAATCAGAACAAGAGAATGACATACTGTAGAGCTGACTGCAGACTGAACAGAAGATCTGCTGGTACAGTTCCCATTTCCCCGGCTCGCCTGCTGGGCACACAGCCACGTGTGATGGATGCTATTTGATGTGCTCGAACTGCCAGACGCGTGGTGTTTTTCTCTTGTAAATGTTCACTTTTGCGACAGCTCTGTGGCTGCTATTAAAAACACCAAATGACAAGTGTGTCCGTTTTGGCCTCGGACGCATTCTGCACTTGGTGTTGGCTTGTCAGACATGTTGCAGGCCGTGGGACCAAACAGACCATTGTTTTGGACTCGGCCAAGTTCTCAGATATATGAGAGCAGTGACAGAGCACTTGCTCTCCCACGCTTTATGTCTTTTACAGAAGTCAACATAGAGATCAAGGATGTAAGAATCAAATCAATAATTTATTTATTTTTTGTATTTTTTTTTCTCTTCTGTGGTCTCCATTCAAAGTTGCTTTTTCTTCTTGTTCTTGTTTTTTCAGTTCCTGGACCACTTGCTGACTGGAATTGAGGACATATGTGGACATTATGGCCACCACCACTGGAAGGACAAGTATGGGATTTGAACAGTCATACAGAATTACACTTTTTGACTAAATCTCCTTTCAATTTATTGTATTCATGTTATAATTTGCTGATTCGTGCTCTCTCTCCACTGTTCTCTCCCACCCTCTATACACGTGCCCACCTCTCATTCTTTGATCTCCTCTTTGTTTAGATTGAACCGCTTCAACAAGAAGTACATAAAGAAATGCCTGATTGCAGGCGAGCGATCCAAGGAGCCCCAGCTCATCGCGTTCTACCACAAGATGGAGATGAAGCAGGCTATCGAGTTAGTGGAGAGCGGAGGGGGGGTCAAGATGCCCCACCACGCCATTCCTTCCACTGTCTCCATGCAGTGAGTCTCTCAATTCAATTTCAGTTCAAAGCAAACGTGGAACTGAGTACTGTATGTCTCAGTCCTTCTACCAAGATGTGGCAGTTCGTCTCTTGATGTCTTTTGGGAATTTTGTATTGGATTTTTCTGTCTTAGAATGAATGGTAAACATCTAAACCATGGTTTCCCAAACAGTGGGTCGGGACCCATTTGTCGGTCACGGACCAATTTTTATAGGTCACGACTCAAGTAAAAATCCCATTTTCCATTTCAAAAGATGGAAAGTCTTTTGAAATATATCATTTATATTATTATTTATAGAAATAGAAAAATAGAAGACATTTATACATTTTCAAACAAACAAGAAATTCCATGAATACAATATAATAATAATTAAGAAGTAGTGAAAATAGCCGATCTCAACGCGGCGTGAAGCGAGCCGTTGTGAGCTTGTAGTTCTGCTGTTTTCACTAGTTTGGGTCCCGGGCAAATGTCTAATCTATCTTTTGGGTCTCGACCTGAAATGTTTGGGAACCACTGGTCTAAACGACAATCACCCGGCATGAACCAGTTTCCACATTTCCATAATGGAAACTTTGTTGATTGGAGTGGGCCCGTTGTTGATGTTTCTTCTTACGGTGCAGATGTTCTGCAGTCTACGGCCTCAATCTCAGTACAGGGGAAAAATAGACTATTTTAAGGAATTACTCATACATGTTCGGTTAACAGTTTGTTTCTTTTTCGGTAGACAGAGATAAACAGTATTGTGTCTGTGTTAAGTGCTGTAGCTGGAATGGAGCCGTGGGCAATTCTAACATGCAATGAAAAACCACATGTCCCCTCACAAAATCAAAATTATAGATGCCTACCACTGATGGATGGGGACAATGGTCTTCAATGGCGTATTGTGCAACTGTGTCGAGATGATCACCTGTAGTATAACCAGTTAGTTTAGTTTACGATGAATTGATTACATAGGACCCCAATGGAAAACTCTCTTTAGCAGACCGTGTATTGTACTGTACTTCCCTGTACTTGTCTTTGCAAACTGTTTGCAAAAGTATTCAATCAACCAATCACACATTCAGGATAAAAAACAAAACAAAACGACAACACATATTTGCACACTGGAATACTGTCTCACTTTATGGTATTCCTTAAGCAAATCTGCCAAATCTGAAGAAGCCCTAGGACGAAATGTCACAAATAAAGGAGAAGCCCTAGGACGAAATGTCACAAATAAAGGGAGTTTTATTTTGTGGCCATATGTTTTTTTTTGTTTTTTTTTTGTTTTTCATCCAACACCTGCCTTACTGAGGTTTGGAAGGTGCGCATGATTATCCCTCAAATGTAGTTTTACACCTAACATTGGAAATGTCTTAATAAAAAATGTTTTCTTTCCTTTTCTTCTTCTTCTTTTTTTTTTTATCTCCCAGAAACATCCAGCCTAAGAAACTTCCCCCTCCGGTGCCCCTGGATGACAGGGCTCTGCCTCAGCTGTCTAAAGGCAGAGAGGAGGAGATCCGGAAGATCCTGAGGAGCAACCTTCAGAGGACACGCCTGAGGGTACAATGAGACACTGCAACCACTGTCCATCTCAACAGATACTACTAGACCAGTGGTTCTCAACCTTTTCAGGCCGCGACCTCCAAAATAATCATGTTTTAACTGGGGACCCCCCACCCTGACAAGCACTAAGAGTTGAGGCATATCATTTTGTATAACACGGTTCTATTGTGAGGCGTTGTGAGCATGTAGATCGTCTATTTTCTCAATTTATGCCTCTAATATTTGTCAATTTGGCCAATGTTTAATTTGTCATTTAGAGGGATTAAAAAGTCCTTAAATTGTCACTTTAGAAATGTGCAGATACCCTCTATACACATAAACTTTATGTTGGTTTGTTTACTGTTGAGTGAGAAAACAATGTTGCACATTAAGTTAATCATCTGGGGACCACCAAAATAATTTGGGGACCCCCCTGGAGGTCCCCACTGGTTGAGAACCACTGTACTAGCCCGGGGGTTTTCAACCATTTTCATATCACGGCCCATTATTTATTCAGCATTTGAGCCACGGTCCACCATTTGATGAGATTTAGCCTCTCAGACCCCAAATTTCCAATATTTTGTTGTTATTGGATAAAGATTTTTGTCCATAATTCCATGCTGTATTGATGTGTTAGGAGGAGAGATAACAGGCAAACGTTGATCAAAATAGCAATTCTTCTACATTCTCTAATTGAGGTCTTGTAAATTGAGTAATGCAGGTGTTTAACAATTATTTAACCCTTGAGAGTGTAACATTTTACACTCAAGAGTTAAAGATCTATAAGGGTCCTTTTGGTTACCAACTCTCCATCATTTAGCTGGGGACCACCTGGAATCCCTTCAAGGACCACTGTACTAGACTGTAAAATCCTTATGCGTCCAGTTGGTTACATTACTACTCCCGCCGCTCTGCCGCCACTCGCGACTGTTATTCCGTGGACGTCAGAAAAGTCCGCGAATGACCGAGAAATCCGCGGGTGGTCGCGAATTCCGCGATAAATTCCGTGATCGCCTGGGGGGACTAGCTAATACTGCATCGACATGTACACCTTGATACAAGCGTTACATTGTCACTCAAGGTTCATCCAGAAGATTACATGATTTAAAATGTGGTAACACTCACTTATATATGATATTGACCTACAGTAAAATGCAGTACCTTTGCTTATTAACCACTACTATTGGTTACTGATTTGAAAATTGTTATAGTAGTACATTCTACTTGGAGAGAATTAGATCGTAAAACAGAAATGGTCCCACCTAGCCTCGTTCCCAGTTTAATCTCCATCTCATGAGATAAAACTAAAAGACTAGAAATTAACTACTGCTAAAATGGTGTAACCTTGTACTGTACAGTATGCTATTCTGAATCAGAAGCCAAAAGTATTCCATTAGGCCTAAAAAAAAAAATCTTGGGTTTCCGGTTGGCTGTCATTTTAGGGCTGAGTAGGTAGGGAATTTATTTTATTTTATTTTTTATTTTTATTTTTTTGTGGGCATGATGGGTAGCAAGGAATTTTATTTTATTTCCTCATGGGAAGGATGGGTAGGTAGTTTTTTTTTTTTTTTTTTCTTCTTTTTTTCCCTATGGCACTGATCGATATGCTTCTTTTTTAATATATTCTGTTTTCCTGAGTTACCAATTTCTTGAGAAGCCGACTTGTCTCTCTCAGGGGTTGACACTAAGGTCTCAGAGGCACTTGCCCGTCGGGCAAGTACAGGTCATGTTCTACTTGCCCTCAGGTCATGGCCACTTGCCCTCATAATCGCAAAATCGTAACATTTGAATTAACGTTCATTTTAACGTATTTGTTACCTTCTACTTGCAGTGATGTTGCTAGGTTTTCAATATAATGGGGGACCCACAGGTGGTCATTCAAATAGGTCCCAGAAAAAAATTATGGGTCCCCAATTATATGTTTTTGAGAGTTGTGAGCTTGTAGATCAGCTATTTTCCAACATTTGCATCTTTCTTGTATTATTTTACAATTTGGCTATAGTATTTTTTTTTTATAGTATAGTTTGATTACTTTTGATGCAGCAATGGTCTTTTTTTCTTGTCTTTAAATTTATTTAAAAAGTCCTTAAATTATTACTTCGTTGTCATCTAGGGACCCCCCCAAAATCATTTGGGGACCTCTGGGGGGGGGGGGTCTCGACCCACAGGTTGACTCACTTGACTGAAGTGGAAGGGAGAATGTAGTTTTAGTGGATGGACCTCTGGGGGGGTCTCGACCCACAGGTTGACTCACTTGACTGAAGTGGAAGGGAGAATGTAGTTTTAGTGGATGAATGAAAGTGGAGCAAAGATATTTGTTTCTAGACAGTTTAAGTGTTTATTGCTCTGGTGTTTTCTTTTTACAAACTGTGATTCTCTTCGAATGCTTTATGCTTGTGTCGCAACGTGAATGATCTGAAAACAACGTTGCGCGTCAGAGCGGCTCTTGGCTCGCCTCGCACCGATGCCGACTACCGTGTGCGGTTCGCGGCTAGCTTTTCTGCGTGGTTCGCTGAAAAGAGAGGCGGCCACGGTACGTCGCGATGGTAAAATCTTGCTCTTTCGAAAGACTATCATTTCGTCCGGAGGGTTTTACCGACTCACCCCATGGAGGTTAAGGTTAGAGTTGGGTGTAAAAAAGATGACATGTAGAAACAGCGAAGCTATCCCCGTCGCGACAGACACTCTTTGGAGAGAGGATTGATCCTGCAAGCGTATTCACATTTAGGTTTTGCGCGAATGATGTGATCTTGTAGATTAGCTGTTTTCGACGGAGGCACAGAGCACGCACGTGTTTGCGTGTGTGTGTGTGTAGGGACTGGGGAGGAGGGATGGACTGAGGGGGGAGAGAGAGAGAGACGGAGCTGACGCAATGACGCATGAATAGTAAAACAAAACATTTGCGCACATGATATTTTAGTCGAAAGAAAACTTTGATTAAACTTCGCGAATGTGGTCGCACCAAATATATTTTTTGTAAGACGTTTTTGATCGACTCGGTCGGATTTTGACTTAATTTTATTATTATTTTTATTTTCACTCCAAATGCCAATAAAATCATCTGGGTCGCACGTATTTAATAGGGTCGGTCGCCAACCGGAAACCCAAGAATTTTTTTGTTAGGCCTTATACCACACAATGCACAACCCCATTGCTGTGATTGATGCAGAGAGAGGGAGTGCTTGTTTTGGTTTATGTGATAACCTAATCTGTCCGCCAATTCAGCAGCGAAGTGTGATGTCACTTCCGTGAAATGGCGTGAAATGTCGCCCTCTACGGGGTTCATGCTGGTATTGTTTTGTATTCAAATCGCCATTGAGGAATTTGCGATCACCGCATATAAGAACTGTGTTAAAAATATAAACACACCATGTGCGCGGACATGCTCTCAGCGACAGTCTGTCCCAGACACGAGTGTCTCTCTGTAGTTTCCAACATTTAGGACAGCGTTGATTACATTTTCTCTGACAACAGGCTATATCAGATATGAATGAATATCATAAACTATGCAGAACCCCCCCGCTGACAGAAACGCGCACACGGTGTGTTTATTTTTTTAACACAGTCCTTATATGCGGCAATCGCAAATTTCCCAATGGCGATTTGAATACAAAACAATACCAGCATGAACCCCCTAGAGGGCGTCATTACGCACAAATGACGACATGGCTTCGTTTCTCTATGCTTGCCACCTCGAACAGCATGATATGCTATAGGCTGCTCGGCCTTGTCTTTGATTTAGAAAGTAATTTATTAGTTGTAAAAGCTTGCACATGTACTGTATGTAGGACTTTGGAATTACATGCATGCTGTCTAACCTGAAGTACAGGGAGTAAGTCTACTGTACATGTTGACCAGCCTATCGGGTCTTCCGGTCACCCTGCTCTTCCTGTACTTCCGGTTAGACACTTCTGTCACTATACAGTAGGTCCTATAAGCCCAGGTCTCACCTTATCGACATCTCTTCATCACTGACATTTCCACAGGTCCTACTTGAAGCAAGACACGCAGCCGAAGCCTTGTTAGATTTTAAGTTCTCATCACCACTTTGTTTTATGATAGTGTAAGTTTATGTCGGTGTCTCCTCTTCCAGCTCCGCTCGTACAACAGACACACTCTGGTTGATCCCTTTGAAGACGGTCTGAGCGACATATTTATCAAGAAGCAAAAGATGATCGAGCTGGAGAAGAAGGTGAGTTAACCTTATGATCTTTAGCGACCCCGTGCTGGGCATGTCATAATAGGCAAGTTAAAGGGGAAGACCACCCATTTTCAATATTGAACTATGTCATTAATATACCTTAGAGGAGTTGTGTGGAAATAGAAAAAAGGTTCCCCCTCTTCTGTGTTGCCTAGAACTGGAGGATTAATTTTGGGGTTTGTATTCTAAAGTACAACTTGATGACATCACACATTGTACTTTACAATACAAACCCCAAAATCAATCCTCCAGTTCTAGACAACACAGAAGAGGGGGAACTTTTTTTCTATTTCCACACTACTCCTCTAAGGTATATTAATGACATAGTTCAATATTGAAAATGGGTGGTCTTCCCCTTTAAACATTGTCCAAAAAATGATCCACAAAATCGATATTTGACATAAAAGTACAAAACTTTATATAGGTTTCAAGTGGTTAAAAAGTACACCACAGAATATCAACCACAGTACATACTGTAAGTGTCTTTTCATCAATCGGTTAAAGGAGTAGTTCACCCCCTTTTTTCTATCGATTACTCACCCCATGGAGACTTGAGTTCAATTACATATGTTACAGTTAGTTTGGGTAACTCAGTTAGATTGGGGTAGGAGCGCTTGTTTTTGTTCACCTGGATGTGGAAGAAGCTCATGTCCCAGTGGTAGAGCATTTGACTGCATTAGTCCCATGCTGGTGAATGCTACTATGCCTAAACCTAACCCTAACCCTGACCCTGACCCTAACCCTAACCCTAACCCCAACCCCAAACCTAACCTCAGTAAAACTATGCCTAAACCTAATCCTAACCCTAACCTCAGTAAAACTATGCCTAAACCTAACCCTAATCCTAACCTCAGTCAAATTATTCCTAGTTCCCCGAAGGAGGCGGCGCCTGCTCCACCTTGTGCACAAAAACGAGCGCTCCTGTTCTCAATCTAACCGAATCTCAAACTAACTGTGACATATATATCCATGGGGTGAGTAATCGATAGAAAAAAGTCATTTTTAGCCAAAAGTTTTTTTTTTTGCCAAAAGTGTGATTTATTTTCCAATTGGAGGCCTTAGTCTTGGTCGTCCTTTTAATTCATTTGCATTGCACAGTTGGAGTCTGATTTATTTGTACAGTAGAGTTGCACTACGATATCCCTCATGTCTGCAATTACTTAATTAATGAGAACTAGCCCTTACCCGTTCAAAGATATGAGCTCCAAAATGATGTGCAGTGTGTGGGTTATGGGATGTGCACTGTGCACACAGTATATGAGGGATGGAAAGTAACTTTAACTGGTGCTTGCATGATGTAGGAGCATCAATGTAAGAAACCCGTTTCCTTTAATGGCTACAGAGATACTGTTCCCCCCCCCCCCGCCCACCCGCCTGCACACACACCCGCCCGCCTGCCTGCACACACACACACACACACACACACACACACACTCCCCCCGTGTGTGTGTGTGTGTGTGTGTGTGTGTGTGTGTGTGTGTGTGTGTGTGGGTTTGTGTGTGATTGTGCATGGCCTGAACAACAGCGCCCCTCCCTTAACATGTGTGGTCACAAAAGGTACTGTAGGCTAAATATATATAGATACACCATAAAAATGCAAATATACAGCATACGATTTGCGAAAGTGACAAACGGGCTTCACAGTTATGTCAGGTGTGTTCATATGCTTATGGTGATGCGATTTCAGATCAATTGCTCCAGCCACTGATGAGAAACGCGGTTTCAGACAGACAGACAGACACTCAGACAGACAGACATTCCGAAAATTATATGTTAGATGGACTCTGGATATATGGAACAAGCCAAAGGTTGTTGTATTCTGATGTGTTCCACGAACTGTGGGGTCCAATCCACCAACACATCACATTTGAATTTAAATTATGCTTGAATATTTAACTCTGGTAAATAACTAAATTACTGAATTCATTTTTGTATCTCCTACATTAGTTGAAAGTACTTTGTCACACAGAATGTCCTTGAAATAAGCTCGCTACCAAAGTCTAGTAATACATTTTGTTCCTCACCCTTATGCCTCATGTCTCACCAAGGCTCCAATGTGTGTCTGTGTGTTCCGAACAGATAACCGAGATGAATAACTACCTGACAGTGCCTGCTTCTTCACCAGACTCCCCTACCATCACCAGAGCCAGACTGGCCTCGGGTAGGTGCAGTCATTTTAACCACAGTCACTTACAAACAGTGACACAACCACCACCATTTTACTGTGAGGCAATCGGATGAATCACCAATAGAATAACAAAGTCATGACGTCACTCGCTCATCCCCCTGTTCACGGAAGTAATTTCTTTATGGAGAATAACATTGAGTCATCTTAAAATCGTCTCATATAAGCATTGAGGTCCAAAAATAAACAAACTCTCTGTGATATTGTCGGGGAGATGGCTCTGTATCGTTTATGATAGTCAGTCAGTCATATTTGGTGTGCTCGTGAGGCCCGTCAGAACAGACGAGTATGCGCGATCAACGGACACATGCGCACGCACATACGCGCACTACACGCACACACATACACACACACACACACACACACACACACACACACACACACACACACACAATATGCGCTTCGTCAGATGAGGCGGGGGTACGCAGATAGTAAGCAGTATGAACACGCTAAAACCATATACACAGTTAGATCTAGGTTATTGTACAAACGTATCCATTTCGCCAGACCAAGTGGACATGCGTGTCCACGCCTGCGTGGATACCAATAAGTCTGAATATCAGAACACAGTATAATGGACAAATAGGCTAATATTTAAGTAATTTACCCCATTTTTTTCATTTTTTTTTATTTTTTTATTTTTTGGAAAATGGTATCACTGCCTATTATCTTTGTTTTATTTATTTTGTCTCTATCTCTCTCTCTTCTCTTTCTCCTTTTCCTTTTTCTCTTCCCTTTTCTTTCCTCCCCTTCCGTTACCCTTTTTTTCCTTTGTGTTTTTGGTTATTAGTAATTAGTCCAGAGGATTGGTTAGATAACAGGGAGTTGACTAGGAAGGGGAGCCGGAGGGGACGTTATGATCGAGAGGATTGGTTAGATGACAGGGAGTGGACTGGGAGGGGGAGCCGGAGGGGATGTTATGATCGAGACGATTGGTTAGATAACAGGGAGTGGACTGGGAGGGGGAGCCGGAGGGGACGTTATGATCTATGTGTTGATATTGAAATGCTGCACCAGCCATGTTGAGGACCAACACAGGTGTTCTGATTGGCGTAGAACATTAGTTAGTTCTATGGCAATCAGACAAATTGAAAAACCTGTGGTCCTCAACATGGCCGTTTAGGACTACAAATGCACCCCATGAATTGGAGTTACACTCAAGTCTCTGTGAGGGATTCTGAATAGTATAGACAAGTAATGGGAAAGAGGTGAAATACGTTACTGAGTTACCCTCATATGGGATGGAGATAGGGAATTATGAAAAAAAGATTATTTTTTTTTAAGAGGAAGGTCAGTATGTAGTAGTTCAACACTAACACACTTTCTTTAAAAAAAGGGGGGAAAAAAATGTTTTAAATAATAAAAATGGTATATGTATTTGTACTGATCCCCGAAATATGGTTAAGGGGATTGATATTCATTTAGTTGGTATAATAATACAATTTAAGTCATTAAGAATAAACTAAAACTGACATGAGCCCCATGAATGTAGGAGTAGGATACGTTTCCCTTGGAGTGTACCAGGGAGGTGAATGGGAGAGCCTCTGGAAACTCCATAAATTGGAGCATTAAGGGAGGGAGAGGGAATATGTTAAGTGTTTTATGTTATTTGTGTGTTCTGTGGAGATTATGTTGTCTATTATATCATCTTCTTTCTAAGCTCATGCCAACTAAAGCTAGGACTAAACTTGAATGGCGAGACCTGAATAGAGCAAGTCTCTATTTAAAATATACATCCAAAACAAATGATGTCAAGATCTAACGAATTAAACATTTACAGTTGGAACATTAAAGGGGTCAACCACACAATTAAAAAGAAAAAAATCACACCCGTGTGAACTGAGTGGTGGTCGTGGAGGCTGTGCAACAGCACTACTGGGTGGGTGCAGCGGGGTTAGTGTGCTTTACAATGCTGTAGTTTCTTCACACACTCTAATTTATTTGACCCTAAAACATTCAGTTTGTTAATAATAATAATCACCACCAACCTTTTTTTAGCAAAATGGCTGAATTAGTAAGTCCCTTTCCATCCCTAAATACCATTCTTGCTGGAGATTGGAACAATATCTTAAATTATAACCTGGACAGGGTGCCCACAAGGTCGAAGCCTAACCAAGAGTGCAAAAACAATTAATAAAATAATGGACGAAATGGGATGGAATGGAATGGCGAATGAAAAACCCACTAGTAAAAGATTTCACATTCTATTCAAATCCCATCACGGTTATAGCAGATTAGACTATTTCTTAATACCACGCACCTTAGCAGCAGCAGTAACAAAATGCAGTATTGGATCAATCCATATATCTGACCATGCCTCAATTTCACTCAAACTGTATTTGCAAAGCCCAAAACACACCTATAGATGGCAATGTAACAAAGCCATCCTGTCTGACCCAGAATTTGGGGAATACATTAGGACAGAGCTACCCATTTTTTTTGGGAAATAAATGATAATGGTTCAGTTGATCCCTCTATACTCTGGGAAACTACCAAGGTGTATTTAAGAGGATTAATTATCTCATTTTGCAGTAAGAAAAAGAAAAGGATAGTACTTGAACAAAAGACAATGATATGAACATGGGAATAAATCAGGGTTCATCAAGGGTTCAATCAAGGGTTCATATTTTAGATTGTAATTAAAGAATATAAAAGATGACTGTTAAAATGATTTAATTTACTTCTTTCTATTGTTTAAGAGATTCTTATTTCAGTGGTTGGGGGCATGCATACAAGTGGCTAAATATGTCATTTTACACAGAATAAGCCCATTCCCAAGATACAACGCAACCTTTCATGGTTGGATGTGACTTATGGGGGCTAGAAGTGTTACTGTAAATAGCAATAAAGAAACTTCTGGATTATTGTGTCTAGAAAGACATATTTAGCCACTTGTAGGGTTAGCCCCCATGCGAACGCATACGCATGCACCACATTTTAGCATGGTAAACACGATAAAATGATAGAACGAAGCAAATGAAAACATTTTAACACTCACCTTTTCTTTTCCCTAATTACAATCCAAAATATGAAGCCTTGTTGTAAAAAAACAAAGTTGTCCTTTAAAGACATTTTAACTCCACTCTTAACTAAGAATGTATGAATATTCATTACTAAATCAAAGCTTACCGAAGTCAACACTTTAATACCAAAGGAAGGCAAAAACCTCGAGGAGCCCTCCTCTTATAGACCAATTAGTTTACAAAGTGTAGATAATAAAATATTGGCCAAACTCATAACGAAAAGATTAAACCCTATATTACCAACCATCATTGGGACCAGCCAAAGAGGGTTTGTACAAGGTTGTCACTCCTATACTAATATAAGACGATTATTGGGGGTCATTCAGTACGCAAAACATAAACAAATGGACGCGGCAGTGATTTTCCTTAGATGCCGAAAAAGCATATGATCGAATTGAATGGAAATACATGTTTAAGGTTATGGAGCGTTTTTCTATGGGTTGGTTGAAATTACTGTATACTTCCACACAAGCAATGGTCATGACGAATGGTTTTGTATCGCCCCAGTTTACTCTTATCATCTAGAGGATTTAGTAAAGATGAATTTGACTCCCATTATAAAACAGATTACATTAGATCTAACCAGGTGGATGGAGCTTCCAATATCTTTCTTGGGACGTATATCTGTCATTAAGATGAATATACTCCCAAAATGCTATACCCCATGCAAATGATACCTAGTGTTATTCCCAGTACTTTATTCAAAGATTTACATAGAACCATTACTACATTTATTTGGAAAAAACGACGACCTAAAATGAAACTGGAAAAACTTCAACTACCAGTGGAAAAGGGAGGCTTAGCAAAGTTTCAGTATTATCATTGGGCAATAGTAGTAAACAACCTTTCAGAATGGGTGGAACAAAACCCAGAATCAACATGGCTAGTCCTTGTACCACAAGGAAGTAAAATACCAATACCAAGCCTACCATTCATTAATGATGCTAGAATATCACTGTACGGTCCAAATGTGAAAGTCAATTGTTGATTGTTGTATGTGAATCATGTGAGTCATGTTTATGAAAAATGGAAAAATAAAAAGATTGAAAGAAAGTCAGTCATAATGGTCTGTTTCTGGTGAAAATGTAACTAATTCGGCGACAGTAACATTAGCGTTTCCTCTCCATCAGTTGATTCTTCATATCCATATTTAAACCGCTGAGATCATTTGTTAATGTTTGGAACACAGTATATGATGCAATATGAAAAAAAAGTCTGGGGAAAAAGAAAACGTGAACCAGGTAGGATGTGTAAATGACGTCAAACTTTGTTACTCTATGAAGCAGCAACTTTCCACCAGGTTCCACCGGTTCCACATGCAATGCATACTGTATGGTCTTCAACAGACCTCTGCTAATGCTAGTCAATGATCACTGTGTGCGGGTTGCACTGCTACTGCTACTGTTGTAGACAATATATTCCACACTTGATATTTCCCCCATGTTGGAAATATGTTTGCATGTGCCAGCTGGCATGTAAACCAGTGTGTGGTTTCATTTTAGATATCGATTTCAAACCTGATCAGATGCAGAAAGAGGAGGTAATCTGTCCAGGTATGTACTAGTGAGTGTAGAGAAGCCATGTTCATTCAGTTGTGGTGACCCAAAATACTGCTACTGTGAAGATCCTAACATGCATGCATACTTTTGGTTGCTCGTTTACATTTCTGAATGTATTATTATGCATCATTTGATTTCATGATTGACAGGGTGAAGTTAGCAAAGGCATAAACCGAGTTTGCCATTTTCATTTGATGAAAGGATTCTAGATATGGATTCAACATTTCTGTTTGTGTTTTTTGATCATTCTGAACCAGAAGTGGCGCAAACTGCGTAAGCATGCCTTCCATCCAAAATCAGTGGCTTACCCTGCATTCTTGCTGTTGTGACGTGGACCATCTTGACCCTTTTTTGTAGCTTGCTTTTGGGATGTGATATTATTACATTAACAACTGTGGTGGAATGTGAATGTTTGTGAATAACATTTGTCCTACTGACCTGGGTGTGTTTGTTGATATGGAATGACTGTTAATCAGCCATTGAATCCATTTGTGCTTACCGTGTACCACCTTTGGAATGTTCTCCCAGACCCCCAGGCCTACAGCATGAAGCCATTGTCGGACAGTGTGCCCACCATCCACGTGGACCTGGCGTCCCCCCAATCTCCAGACTCGGTCAACCTCATGGACGAGTTCCGCCGGGGCGGCCACCTTCATCAGCAGAAGAACGAGGACCGAGGCGGCTTGACGATGAAACCCCCCTCTGAGGGGCGACACGCCGACAAGGAGGGTGAGAAGGAGAATGGAGGCAAGGACCAGCAGAAGCTCACGAGGTGTCTGAGTGACCCGGGTCCCAGCGCGGACGAGGATGAGGACGAGCCCTTCCTGCCCTAATATCGGAATCGGGTTCATACCACCAGCCACGGGCCCAAATGCTCCTATATCCTTGTCCCGTGGCTGTTTTCACAACTCTGCTGAGCACGTTTGCAGCCATCACTGGGAAGGTGCTGTTCTATTTAATAACCTAGTTAGCTTGTAAAGGGGTTGAAAGTGGTTGGCGATTTTTCAGGCTTCTCTCAGATACTATAGCCTGAGGTCAAAATGAGCCACCTTTTCGTCCCTGCCTCCCAACTAGGCCGGACAAAGTGGGTGTTATGATGCATACCATTCCCTTTACGACATGGCAGTAGAAGAGAGAGGACTACTTTACTGCTCTACTCAAAATAATCTGTTTGGTCCAGAAACCAAACAAGCCAAAACTGTTAAATGAGCATAAAACATTTATGTTCAGTGAACCAAAAACTAAAAATCAAAAGGAGATTGCTTGAAAAAGAAAGGAGGGGGGGGGGGAGTATGGGCGGTGGCGACAAAAAACAGCCATTGGTTTTCTTAATGTCATTGCCGTTTATTTTTTTAAAACATGATAGGAAAAGCAGCCGCTGCTATCTGGGAGATGTTGGGTGTGGGGATAGTTATCTTAGACACACGGGTGGACTAGATCTATGCATTACCAAAGGTTTGAACTGTTTCCTTGTCAGACAATTCTTTTCATGTTTATTGATTTGCTGTTTACTCTATTATAAACAATGTTTATTATTTTTACAATCAGATATCTGTGTTTCAAGCGCCATTCTGCACACCATGTATACTAGGCCTTAGAGTTTCTCAATAGAGGACGTTAACCTATTAAGACCTGAGGCCGATTGTACACATGCCTTCCAAATCAGTAGTTATCACACTATCACACTCTAAAATAGCAGATGCACAAGCTCGCTGTGAGCTTGTATATCTGCCATTTTGGAATAGCCAAGGCTAAAATAAAAGAATACTCAGATGCTTTCCTGGTTTTAATGGGTTAATTCCAACATTCTTACTTCCAGTCGTACCCCCTTTATAATTGTTTCTTCAATATGCCTTTTAAGTTGATATTTTATTGGCGCAATCTATTTTATAATGTTTTTGCACCACTTTAAACTGCTGGACATTCGATATTACAGACTGTAGCTTACACACACACACACACACACACACACACACACACACACACACACACACACACACACACACACACACACACACACACACACACACACATACATATATGTTTGCCTTATCTTTTGTTGAATGGAAATCTCTTTAAGTGCACCTTTTTTAGTTTCAGGGTCACTGTATATATGTCTGGGAGGTGTCCAGTGTCAGTGGGTTGTAGGGAAAGCTGGATGTAGTATTTTTTTAGACACTGCAAAATATCACTCTTCTTCACTGATGGAGATCAACCGTTGCCCTCTTTGGCAACGGCATGTGTGGAGCCTGGACTTCAAGTTCCACATTGTTCCATTTAGACAGCTTTCCGTGAGCAATGTTCAGCAGAAGAGAGAAAGGGTAGGACTTGTTCATATAGTGCAAAACTGAAATGTCTGTACGTTAAAGAAGCCAGAAAAGTGATACAACACAGATGTTTTGATGTCAATCGCTGAAATCGCACCAGAGTTTATTGTCTTGCGAGTCGGTGTTTTATAGGTCTACCCTTGATTAAGAGATCCCTTTAAGATAACACTCAAGTAGAGTTGGAGCAATCGTCCCTGGATCATTTCAGCAGATGTATCCCTTTTTCCTGTAACGTTTGACCATATTCATATGCAAAGCCACTCCCTCTACTACAGTGGTTCTCACTGTCCCAGGGCGTTTCCCAGCTAAGTGATTGATAGTTACATACCCTTAATGTGTCTGTAACTCTTTCAGACCCATTAAGGGTCTGTAACTCTCAGAGGGTCTTGGTTGATTTAAATTAACATTGAGAAGTACAGTGTATATTGTGGTACAGTGTAGATTGTGGTCCCAGAGATTAAAATGTTTTCAGATGGGGGTTGGTGGCCTAATGCATATCAAACTGTGGATACTTGAAATGAAGGTTGAGAAACAGTCAGTTAGTAGACATGACAGATTTTGTTGATTCAGGATGCTTTCTCTTTTTAACGATCATAAGCCATTTTGCACATTGACATGAAGTAATATTATCTATAGAACAGAATAATTTACACATTGGGTATATTAACACTATTCCCATCATCTAGGCTCTTCATTCTGGTCCTCATGAGGAGCGACAGCGTTGTACTCAACTGTGATTTTTAGCGTGAGCGAGGGGCAGTTAACTTTGTATAGGAATCCATCCATACCACACTTTTTCAAAGCCAAGACTATAGGCATGACATTAGCAACCATGTTATTCTATGCAGTGTAGAAGTGTAAAATGTGTATAATGGAATACAAAAGATATATATATTATTTTAAAAACGTTGATTGATGATGTGTAATCTTCTCAAAATGCAACACAAATACAAATCCTATGAATACAAATATCCAATGAAGTCAGGATCTTAAGCTCAATTTGTGCGTGTTGTGAGCTTGTAGATGTGCTGTTTTTTCATATGACGGGAGTATAAATTAAGCATTAACATGGGCATTATGATTTCTTGGTACAGCTGTTGCACACCCCAGAGCATGACTCAAACATTGTTATTTGCGGCCACAAAAATGTAGCCTTGAGTTTTACTGAAATGCAGAGTAATTCTTTACAGTGTATGGTGTATGTATGTGTATGATAGTCTATGTAAAACACATCATCTTTATACTCATGCAGGCTCATGGTTAAATTGAATATCATGGCAGTTCATATTTACCGTGATTATTATGTTCAGTTATCCATTCTGTTAACTGCTAATTGTCCATTTGAACATCTCAAGGGAACGCTTAACTGCACCATTTTGTATTTAAAACATTTTTTGTTCATGGTTGTGACTTGTGAAGTGCAGCGCAGCCACAGTGTATTTGATCATAAACCCTCATGTATTCCTCTCACCCGCGTGTGAACATGAGTTGAATTCTATTCATTAACAGTATGACAGTGCAGCACAGTACCTCTGTGTTCAAAACAGACCACGTTCAGGTTTCTGACTGAACGTGATATGGAGTGGAAACGTGGGTTTTGAAACATTATCTCCCGAGGAGGATTGAGTGAGGCATGCTGTTCCACTTCTCTAGCTGTTATGCTGGTGTTAAAAGCTTAATTATACTCTGTCAATAGAATGACCCTTGTCTCCTCTCTCCTTGTCTGGAGGTATCGCCTCACATCCAGAGTGCTCCCATTACAGTTGCACAACTGTTTTCTTTTCACAATTCTTCCACTTTGCCATCTGTTTGGGATCACATACTGTAACATTTATTGTTATAGTAGAGATGGTAATGTGAAGATCATTTGTATTTGTTTAATACTCTCTCGCTCTGTGTGTGTGTGTGTGTGTGTGTGTGTGTGTGTGTGTGTGTGTGTGTGTGTGTGTGTGTGTGTGTGTGTGTGTGTGTGTGTGTGTGTGTGTGTGTGTGTGTGTGTGTGTGTGTGTGTGTGTGTGTGTGTGTGTGTGTGTGTGTGTGTGTGTGTGTGTGTGTGTGTGTGTGTGTGGGGTCTGGATTGAATCAGAAAACGGGGTTTCAGTAGAGACAATCGGTGAACCACTGTGGCAACAGCCAATATGTTGAATTAGAGGCAACCCTGTTATCCCTACAGTATAGTTCACTCTGGGCCTATCACTGCTTAAACGCTTTAAGATGAGTATTGCTTTGTCTTCATTTTGCTGAACTCCTATTCTCTATGAAGCATTTATTGTGGGCTTGCCTGAAAGGCGAGCACACTATGTTATCATTATTTATAGAGTTCCGCCTAATGAGTTCCGTCGCAGACAGTACAAAGGCAGGGCCCTTAGCCAATGAGGCGCAATTGAGGTGTGGAAAATCTGGGAGTGGTGTTAGCTGAAGTATTGGTTGAGCTTCACATGACAGTTAGCACGCTGTAGAATATAGTCACTTACAGGGATCATCATCCACATGCTCCTCTAGACCAAGGTATGATACCTTGATACTCTTCTTGAACTGGTACCCCGGTATAGAAGATCCTTTCCTCAGCAGTTCGCTGAAGATGACGATCTGTTCGAATAGGAACACTGTTTCAAGAACAGTATCTCTAGTTGTAAGATAATAATGTTCATAATTCTTTAGCTTTGGCTGCACAAGTATGCTGTTTAAAAGTTGGCGGCAACTGGTGACAGCGTCCTTGTTCTCTGTTATGCTTGCTTTGGTTTACAGCCGAGTAAAACCGGATTTCCTTCGTTATGTGTCTGCGGGATTTGAGACGAGACGTGTAGAGAGTCAAGCTGCAGTAGTCTTGTCGTTATGTATGTACAGTATTCAGTCGTGCAGTGTACGCACCGTTCTGTCAGAAATGCTAAGAATGTATTTCTTTCAAGTCGTGTTGAATAATCATTGTAGGCAGACACCATGGCAACAATTGGCCTGTGTATCCAAAGCTTGAGCTTGTCTCTTCTCTTGCCAAATGAGTTTTGTGTCACAGTCCCGTTTCCATGTATCTGAAATTAAAGGACAGTTGTAGGTTGACAGATGGGAAGGTCAAACAGATAAAGCGTCTCATTGGCTAGACTAAATTCAATTTGAGTCTCAGAAATGTCAGACTGCATGTTGGGTGCGTGTGGGGGCATCTGGGTTATACAAAATGTCAACTAGAATGTGGCTGACAGTGGTTTTCTTAAAGCTCGAGGCTACAGTCCCACTGACGTGCCCTTAGCCCATCCCCAAATCCAATCTATTATTGTTTAAAGGATACTGATGTTCATTCATACAACTTACAAGGCTGCAAAATGGAATATAAACCACTAATAGCTTGCTGAATGTTGCAGTGACAACTGTTGTGGCACACCTGTGAATTCTATGCTGTCACCTTTCCAGAGGGGTGTCCATGTAATGGAGGTTAATGTTGCCCACTTTTAAGTGCAGTGATGCGTCAATGCTGTCCTGCTTGGAGATTTATATTTATTTTTCGACTGTTTCACGGAGAGAACAGAGAAATATTATTCACAAAGTGCACAGTATCAAACTGCTTGATCAGATGGCATGCACGCTCTACAAACATTCCATGCATAACAATAATATCATGTAACTCATATCACACTGTGCTGGATCGAGCCAGTGTGGGTTTGTAAGTAAGTGGATTGGGAGTGGCTTATTATGGTATCAGCTGAGCAATGAGGGGAGGCCATCTATCCCCCTTACAAGGCTTTAGAGCATGGATATGGATTGATGGGGTGGAATGCCACACCTGCTGTCAGCTCCTAGTACTTATCACACATGACACGTCTTAGTTACCCAAGCTGTGCTATGCGTCATATGCTGAGTTGGCAGCAGCAGTGCCCTGGATCTAACCCAGGCCAGAACCTTCAAATGCAAGCACCCCACTGACTGAGATAACTAACAATGGGTATATCATGTGAGAGATTTGCAGAAACACGAAAAAGCCGTAAAAACTGTGTGTGTGTGTGTGTGTGTGTGTGTGTGTGTGTGTGTGTGTGTGTGTGTGTGTGTGTGTGTGTGTGTGTGTGTGTGTGTGTGTGTGTGTGTGTGTGTGTGTGTGTGTGTGTGTGTGTGTGTGTGTGTGTGTGTGTGTGTGTGTGTGTGTGTGTGTGTGTGTGTGTGTGTGTGCAAATCACATCCCTTATCACTTCCAAATAATTCAAAGCTGTCTCTCGCCTAGCCAAGCATCGCTTTGTTGTTAGAATCATAGAGAATGCATTATTTTTTGGGCAAACATCCCCCACAATTTTGTGGTAATGTTTGTAGCAGATACCTTTATTCTAAAGCCATAATTACTATATTCAAAAAGATACTGTATTGAGATGTGACAGGATCACATGCACATAGTTTTTGCTTTTGTTAATCATTTGCTTGGAGTATAAAGTCCAACTCTGTGGGGATAAAGGGGTTTACATTCAAGTGACATGTCTTGTTTGCAGATTTTTCACTTTTAAATGAATGCTTGCTTTCCTTACTGAATGTTTCTTCAGGAGTACTGAACTGTTTCAAGTATCTATGGAATAAGACAGTTGTGATGGGACAGGCTTCTCGTATGTGCTATTCATGTTTTACACTGCTACATGTGCTTTATAATACACAATGCAGGGGGGGGGGGGGGGTTGTGAAATACTGTACACAAAAGTGATTTGTATGCAGCCTTATTGTTTTAATTTCACATGTAGGGCTGTCACGATATGACATTTTACATGACGATTAATTGTCACTCAAATAATTGGCGATTAACGATTTAATTGTGTTTTTGACGTTGATAATTACATTTCTGTTTGGCTTTTAGGCTTTGAAGTTGCATTATGGTAGATATGATACATAACTTAAACACACAAATAAATTACTGACATATTTGACAACTTACTACTTAAAAAATAACATTGAGAGTGGAAATAGCCGATCTACAAGCTCACAACGCGTCGCATCGAGCTTGTAGATCTGTTATTTCCACTATTTCTGACATTTTTCAACATTCACGATTATGACGATTATGACAAAATAATCACGATAATGTCAAATAATCACGATTAGACGATTATGTAATAATTGTGACAGCCCTATTCACATGCTTTAAATTGTTACTGTGCTTTACATTGCTCCATGTGCTTTACAAAGGTTCAGATGCTTTACTTTTTTTTTTCTTTTTTTTTCTCATGTTTACCTCACTCTAACAACACTCCAGTGGCATTTGGAACCAAGCCTTCAAACTTCAATATGCCGCTTTAAGTATCTTGCTTCATAATATAAACACAGCCTAAATTTATACCTTAAAATATATCCTTATTTAATTATAAAATGTAAAATATTTATAGACATAATGGCCTGTGGGCTTGTTTTGAGCTTTCCTCAAAATTCTTGTTCAATAAGTTAATTTTGTTTTCTATCTGTATAAAGCATCAGCTGAACATAATAACCTATTAAACTCGGCATACTGTAAAATGCCACCACCTTGGACATGCATGTAAGGTCACATCGTGGATGTATCTTAGACGAGCACTGTACAGACCTAAAGGTAGTATTCAGATAGATAGTATGGCAGACGCTTGATTAAGCCTCAATTATCACCAACATGGGAATAAAAACGTCCCTAAAGGCTGTTTCCTTTCTATGCCCATGTTTACATCATTGTTGTCGGGTTTGCCTAGCACTACTTCCCTTGTACTCCACACCAAGCACTTTAACAAAGCGGGACCTTTATATCAGAAATACTATGGCCTGATTTTATACTTGGTGGCGTGTCAGTGTTGTGCACCGAAATAGCAGATCTATAGGCTAATAAAATGGTTGCGTTGTGAGCTTTTAGACTAGCTATTTTCAGTGCAAGACACCTGCATGCCACTAAGTATAATGGGGCTTTAACATCAGAGAGGCAGTCGGTCAACTGGTGACACATCACAAGGGTGCTTATACAGCATGATGGGCCTCATGGTAGTCCTTGTCATGAGAGATGAAAACCTGAATTCTATCAAATCATGTTTGGAATCTCGCTCTTCTCTCCATTTCTTTTCTTTTTTTTGCCGTTTTCTTTTTATTAGTGTTGGTGTGATCTGTCAATTATTTGCAATTTGATGAATTTGCAATAATGAAAGATTTTTTATTTTATATAAAAGTGAAAAGGGATATATAAATAAAGATAGTATGGTATATAAATAAAGATATAGTATTATAAATCTATGACAATACAAATCAGAATCACAAGTGTGCACTGTCTTGTTGATAATTATTGCCTCTAGCTTACAGCATTCCATCCCTGTACTGAATTAAAGTTTTACTTTATACCATTATTGTGTCTTATGTCTCACTGTTTCTTGTGTGCCCATATTTTTCTAAATCCTTTTGCAAAATGACACATTAGACCTGTAATGGTGCTATGACTATTAACCTGTCAATGCTTTGACATGATGCATTCTTTGATGAGGTCATGGCTGTCTAAAAGGCCTGAATTGAGCTTCAGAGTTGTCCTTTTTTTAATGGGAAATAGACAGTTGTCGCAATTGCGACGGGAAAAAAACTCAAGAATTTGGGCCTTTTTATTTAGGGGACAAAATAGTTCTTCCATACTATGTTTGGTTACAAAAACTAAAGTTCCTTTACTTTGTAATACATTGTCTGACCATGAGGGGGCATGTTTCACTAGGATATAAATAGAATAAAACCATTGCAGTTGGTACCTTGAAAACAGATCCTCTGGGATCAGCTTATATTCAGATTATACCATAGCAGTCTGCTAAGGTATAATCAGAATATTCTATGGTATAATCCTCCCAACATTCTGCCATTAGAAGAATGGTTGAGGAAAATATGCACCATTTGGACTCCTAGATCACCATCTTTACAAAGAACTAAAGTCTTTTATGGTTAAATCCCACAGCTCCCTTATAATAAATACCAAATATTTCTGGCCCACTCTCCACACTGACCATGTGTGCTGGAAAAGTGGATGTGTGCTCTATGCCTCTATCTGTGGTAGCGGAAACTGGAACCGTGCAGAAAACTGACACGTGCGCACACGGCCAAACACCATCCTGCATTTCCGCAGATTCTGTTTATTGATTTGGTAAGGCTGTGACAATTGTGAACCACATTTGAGTATAAAAGTACCGTTGACAAAGGCCTATTGCCTATGCAACTCAGTCTCCTGTTCACTGTGGAAACACTACCAGCTCCGGGCTGTATCGGTGTGACATTGCAGATTACAGTTTTAATTTTCCACTTTCTTGCTCTGGGTGGGATGAAGTTATTCATGCATAAATGCTGACGAGCCGGAAATTGTTTAGTGGTTTTCCCCTTTAACACCAAGCAGAACTTTCTGAGCAGGGGTGTCACAAGGGGGGGGGGGGGGGGGGACTGAGTTACTAGGTTCAAGGTGGAGGGGCCTTAGCTAGCAGATATATGTGAGCTTGTAGATCTTCTATTTTTGAAAAATTGTGAAAATGTGTGCAAATCTTTGAATATATGTATTTTTTAAGCGAACATTTGTAACTCAAATTCTGCTTCTGGGGGGTCCCTGCCCCTGGAACTAAATATTTTGAGATGGAGGTCCGTGGCCAAATACATATCATTATTGGGGTCCTTCACATGAAAAAGTTTGAGCACCACTGACATAGAAACAGTTTTTTTTCAAAAAACCTTCAAAGCACAGATGTTCACGATTTTTCAAAAATAGCAGATCTACAAGCTCGCTGCTATTTTTCAATAGTTAAAGCACAAAATAACACAGTGAATCCTTGTACCCAGGGCCCAGAATTTGGTGCGACACCCCTGTTTCTGAGTACAAAAAAAGGAAACATCTAATGTTACTCTTGTGTTCTGAGCCTCCCAATGTGAGGGAATAAAAACCTTTAAAACTATAAACTACCTCAATGATTTCATATCCATAAAATATTAAACGGGATCTTAGCTAATTGATTCTACATTGGGGTGGCCTGTTTATAAGTAACCTCTTTAAGAAACTGCAGTTCCCATGCCAAATATTTAATGGCCAGTCCCAGTGTTGTAGGCGTAATTTATGCCTACAGTATATGTCCAAACTGCACTGGCCTGTCTTGGCTTGGGTTAATGTACTCTTTGTACATTTCCAATCAACCGAGCAGCTTAAAGTGGCACTTTGTATTTATTTATTTAATTAATTAATAAAATGTCATTTTGTCCAATCTGTATGGTAGCGTATGTTAATACAAGATAACTTATATACAGTTGGGGTGGTTGTATTTTGTCTCCCTGCTCTTGGCCATTTGGATCCTGTGTCTAGGTGAGAAATGACCTTTGACACGATCTTGTTTCAGCACTTGCACAGGAGGCCATGTTCAAATCCGGGGTAGAAGAGGAAAGTCAGTGCAGCTTTGAATAGTCAATAGTCATTTTTGCTCGTCCATGACCTGTGTAATATACACAGTACACACATTAAAATATCTCTCTATTTGCATTCATACTCTTCTGTTAATTTTCTCCTGATCACTTCTTATCCTTTATATTAAATGGTTCTCTTTGTTTTTGAATGATGCAGCTGCCTCTCTCAAATAGTAAACTACAATAATTTGCTGATGGAACAGTCTTTCAATTCAGACATTATTATAGTAGAATAGCTTTTAGAATCATAAATGAAATACACTAAAACTGTGTTCTCACCCAGTAACTACAACTTATTTTTGATGCTATATGCCGTAATTACCAGATGATGGCACTGTACTGCCATAAATATTGAACAAGTATTGCCAACACAGAATCCTTCCAATAGTTGTACTATTGGAGTACTGTCAAATGACTTATGTTGAAAACTGGCATGACTACTACTGTAGCATTTGTGTTGAGAGGGATGGAGCTTACAGTATTGTGTCAGTTTTGCTTTGACATTTGACATCCATTTATATGGTCCATAGACCTGCTGTAATGTACAGTATGGCTTATTGTGTTTAGGCAATACAAACTATGTTGTTTCAATGTTTCTCTCAAGTGAATGTTTGGTAATGGAATGGGAGCACCCTGGGCATTGAATTCACTGAGGGGTAATAATGTGTGGAAAATTATTTTGTTAGCCATCAAGGACTGTTTTGATTTAGAATTGTATTCAGTATGAAAACAAACCTAAATGTCTAAATGGAAAAGCCAAACATATCTTTGATGTGAAGATCAATGATCACTGATCATTTTAGAGTGTAGGCCTATTTATCTTAGATAAATACACTCCATGTTGAGGACATGACGCGCAATGGTGGAAAGTAATCAAGCACATTTACTCAAGTACTGTAAGTAACATTTTGAGGTTCTTCCTTGAGTTTTAAAAATGTTGATAGTTTATAGTTAAAATTATACTTCACTACATGTCAGAGGCAATTATTGTACATTTTACAAAACTATTATTATTTGACAGTGACTTAAGTTACTGTACAGATGTATAATTATAGGTTAAGCTACCCAGCCGCACATAACGTAATTAAAATCTGTCCAACTTTACTGGCTGCAACATTGAAATGATGAACAAATTATGCATTAGTTAAAATCCAATAATATTGTGAAACAGGCTATTCTTCTTTTAGTACTTTTACATTTGGTACTTTAAGTAGATTTTGATGGCAATCATTTTGTAATTTTAATTTTAAGATTTTGAATACAGGCCTTTGACTTGTACCAGAGTACTTCTACATTGTGTTATTGCTATTTTCACATCAGTAATTATTCACAGAATTTCTTCCGCCACCGATGAGGCGCATCATTCGGACATCTAACAGAATTACTTTCTGCTCTAAATCTCAGAAGAAATCAGTACAGAAAAGACCTCATTAATACACATGTGGCAGTATCAAATACCTTTGGGATTTCACCCTATTGCAAGCCACATGTGGTTCTAACTGAGCTACCCAGTGGCACTGCCAGTAAGGTGAAAAACTGGCCCAGGGCTTCACAGAATGCAGAGTTGTATTGTGCCAAGAGGATGTTAGCGGTGTGGAGGGCAGTGTCAAATTATGTCATGGGGGCCCCAGAATTCTTAGCGTCCCTCTGGGACATGGCACAGTGTCCCCTTATGTGTCCTCTGACACATCTATGTACTCTCTCACCATGAACCATGGCCAGTACTGCTGCTTCACTGACATATCTGTGTACTCTCCCACCATGACCCGTGGCCTACTGCTTCACTGACACATCTGTGTAGTCTGCCTGCCACCATGCCCCATGGTCAGTACTGCTTCACTGATCCATGGCCCTCAAACACGGCATACTGTATACTGTTAATATTGATGGCTAAGGATGAGCTGAAGGCATCGAGCAAGCTCCCTAGCAATTATTTCCAATGTCAGGGCTCCGTGCAGTCGGGCGCTTCAAGAAACAAATAGCAGAAGCGGTGGCATTATTAATCCAGACACGCTGGCATGGGCCAATACGTCACTGCCTTCTGTTTGATGTATTGGAAAGAGCAGATACACAGAGATGGACTTTTTCATTGGCATCGAGTCTGATGAATAAAACATTAGCACGATCAGCACAGAAATGAATTTTTGAGTACAAGACCAGAAGTGCTTATGGATCGTGGGACATATTAGAGTCTGTGACCCTTTGCATAATATGTTTTAAAGGACAAGGTACTATGCCGGGACATGTCTCTCATATTTGCACCGTTATCCAAGTCATTACATTACTGTTCAACATATAATAGATCAGCAGTACTTTGTCAACCTTCAAGGAGAACTTCTCCGGTATTCAATGTGAATCCTGTCACTCTACTGAGGAGGACACCTAACAATGCGTTGTGTGTGTTGAGAGCTCGCACTGGAAAATGGGCCGTGTTGAGTCCGATTTTTCCCTTTAGCCAGAATGATCTATTAGATGTCCTTATCTACACAATAGATGCAGCACAGCTACAGAGAATGTTGTGTTGCAGTACCTTCAGAGGTGCTGCAGGCCTAATTTGATGTTGTGGGAGCCAGGGGTGTCACACCAAATTCTGGGTCCTGGGTACAAGGATTCAATGTGGGCCCCCTGTGAATGTTCTTCATAGGGGGAGGAGGGGGTTTAACCCATTTAGACTGGGAACACATTATTATGCATTATTTTGTGCTTTAACTATTGAAAAATAGCAGATATACAAGCTCACAGTGAGCTTGTAGATCTGCTATTTTTGAAAATCTGTGAACATTTGTTTTTTGAAAAACCTGTTTCTATCTCAGTGTGGTGCTCAAACTTTTTCATGCGAAGGACCCCCAAAATGATATGTATTTGGCCACGGACCCCCATCTCAAAATATTTAGTTCCAGGGACCCCCTAGAATCAATTTTAGTTACAAAAGTTCCCTTAAAAAATACACATTTTCAAAGATTTGCACACATTTTCACGACTTTTCAAAAATAGCAGATCTACAAGCTTGCAGGGCGGCACTCGGTGCCGCGCTGTGAGCTTGTATATCTGCTATTTTTCAATAGCTAAAATAATTAAGGCCCCTTTACCTTGGGCCCTAGTAACCCCCCCCCCCCCCCCCCCCTTTATTGTGACGCCCCTGGTTGCAGTACCTTCAGAGGTGCTGCAGGCCTAATTTGATGCTGTGGGAGCTGTCCAACGATGTATTCAACCCCTCATTCTCCTCTAATATTCAGTCAGGCACTCATCAGATCCTGTGTACTGGTAAATGACAGCCAATACATCACATGCCTCTAACATAAGGGGAACTGATCACTGCCCTCAGCGAATTGAAAATGGAGGGCACACAATTCCCAGTTGTGTGTTGTTTATGTAAATGGTGATTCTAGTCGGCAGATAAACAATGAGTCATTCCAATAATGAAGCCCCTCTGAGGGATTCATTCCTCGTCTTTTCAACCACAAGCAAACAACATGCACCGAATGCATAGATCCCGGTAACATTGAAACATGTACTTGTCTAGAACACATTAGGCCTATACCAGTGTGTTCAATATTATTCAGATGAGGTTATACTTTCTGCAATGCTTAACAAACTGATACATGTGATCTTTTGGTATAGTGAAATCATGTAGCCTACAATACTGCACTCTAGAGAATAATGCTTTCAACAAGAGAGGAGAGAAAATGCAAGGCACAAAATCCACCCAGTCATTGAGGGACCCATTTAGCCGCACAAACCATTTATTTCAAATGAAAAATTGCTCTGCTTTGATTTCACCCTAGACTGTTGGTAATGGTGAGAGTGTATTGCCTTACACATCTATCCTCGTGATGAACTAGGTTGTCACCGGCCAGCACAGCTTCATGCAAGCTCAATGACTCGACTCATGCATAACCTGGCCTTTTGAGACACGGTGACTTGACGAGTCTATTAAATTTGTTTTTAGTAGTCGAGCTACTCGCTCTTTACTTTTGCAAAAATGTGAAATGCATGTACCTGTATGAATAACCCATAGCATACAGTTCATGTTGAAATCTTCAGTGTTCACATTCAAAGGAAGTCCATCTCCATGAACTGTGCACAGTTATGTTTTGCAGGGATCCACAGGATAATGCAGGCAAAATAAATCTGTTCACAGCTAAACTCGACAAAGCCCTTGACAAAGCACAACTTTATAACAAAAAATGCACTGCTTTGTCAGTGACAAAGCCCTCAAACCCATTGCAGTTTTATCAGCTCCCCAGAGGAAAAGAGGCATGCTGCTCTGCTGAGAAAAAAGGACTAATTCAACAGTTCTGTCTTCTGTCTTTGCCTGTGTGTAAATTACAGAGAACCAGTCTGAATCAATTACGGCCACCAAGGGAGACAGCTTGGCGGTAACAACTGTGGGGTCAAATGTGACATGAATTACCTAGAAGACAGCACATCCCTCCGCGTGAACCTGACACCATTTTAGATGACAAAGTACCATGAGAATGTCTATGTCTCACATGTAATGTTGGTCATGGTTCCAATGACAGCTTATTCCTCGCTTTCTGGAGAAGCAAACTGTCTAAAGAAATCACATCTGGAGGAGTCTGATGTTGTGGTGTAGTATACGCCTCTCATTTCTCATGGATGCCTCCTCCTGTGGCAAATAATCAGACAGACAGACAGATTTAGGTGATGTTCATCAACAGTTTATGAGTCATCCAAGGCATTATCTATAATGTCAATGATATTGATGTTCTGTATTGAATACAACATATTGATTCTGATTAGGCTTCACTGACATGGCTTTTTGACAAGAATGCTAATGTCCTTGATGTCCTCCTGCACACCCCTGTGCAACATTTTTCCAAGTTACACATTACTGTATTGAAAGGTGGGATGAATATTGGGGTGGGGGGGATTGTCAGGTATTGTCATCAGAACAATCCTTTCTCATCTGTGCCTTAAATTCATTAAGATTAGGAGAGTTAGTCCGATAGTGCTGTGCTGCGCTCTTCAGTAATGGCCCCCACATGGAATCATCTATCTTATTTAATCTCCAGACGACAGCACGTCTATTCATCCTCCACTTTGCTTATGTAGGCTAAACACTTAACTTTCTAAACTTTTGCTGGAGCACCTGCACTTTTTTTTGTTGTGGCTTAAAAATGAAGGGCAAGTTCAAAGTCTCCCAAACATTAGGAAAGGATGTATATATGGTTGCATATTATAGACAAGCTATAATTAAGATGAAATGTCATGCAACCAACCTGCTATTACAGGGTAATTACAGCATGCATTTTGTTTGGGTGCTAACAAGCCTGGGCTTTATTGAGTGTGACATGTGCCAAGTGGTGTTAGAGGACACTGAGCCCTTTCATTAGGCTACTATGGAATGACATGCTACATTCTAACAAAATCTTATTGTTGAGATTGAGAAGTATATTTATATTATGTATTTGTTTAGTAATGAACAATTTAAAAAATCTAATCACTGGGGGAGAAAAGGGGGGAAAAGATATTGTCTAGTGAAAATCCCCATGAGATAGTTAATAACATAACCCACTCATGCCACCCTATAATAACTTCATTAATTTGCAATCCTAGTTTGGTATCATCAGACCTAGAAAACGACCACCCACCGTGTATGGCATTAATAAAAAAAAAAAAAAAAACGCTATCCAGAGTCAGACTTTCCCTTATGTTCATGATGCGATCACATGTGGTTTAAAATTAAAACGTGTTTTGATAAGCTGATGTGAATATCTATCAAGAATCCGACCAACCCACTCGACTGTAGCAATAGGCTCCAGTCGGCAACCAGCGTTGTTTCATCCATCCTACGATATGATGGTAGATTTCTCCCCTCTCTTCTCGGCTTGCTGCTGAGCCAGCGGGCATCCACGGAACAGCAAGAGAGAGGAGGGCACGGCAGACGGACGCCACGGCGGGTAAACACTGTGTTTTCTTGGATTTCTGCAGCCGTTCGGCGGATATTATTCTTTATTCCAAGGATCGGCGGAGGCTAGAATAACTTCGCGTGGGACAGAACCCCCTATCGACAGTATTATTCGCTGTTCGGCGTTGTTGTGTGCATTCATTGACGCCAACGGAGGAAGGCGTTGAAGAGCATAATATAGCCCTATAATAACGGATGCTGGCGACATGATACACGCACGCTTTCGTCCACAAACTGTACAGGATACAACCCCGTGTGCGAAGGCGTGCGATCGACGCGGTTTCCTTGGGTCTTCCATGCGATTCTAGCAACGTGTGTCTGTATGAACGGACGGATGAGCAAAACGAAAAGATGATCTCTTCCACACATGATGAATGACACCGCACGGCTGTGTGTTACTGGCGGTTTGCACGCCGTGGCATCATGCATATGGAGATAACTTTGTTATTTTAGGCCCAATTGCCTGTTGTTCGGTTATCTTTTACTGAAAGTGCACTTGTAATTCAGACTGCATTCCTGGTATTAATCCTGTCAGTCATCCTGGGTTGTCTTTATTTATAGCTGCTCCAGCAAAGCGCCAGCTCAGTGTGGCATCTGTTACTAAATTCCGTGTGAGGCTGTTTCACAATTCAGGCTCAGATATAGGATATCATCAATTAATCAGCTGATGATGCCAATAATTGCGACATGTAGCCTACTTAAACATTCCGGAGGGGGTAGATAGATAGTCTACATACACACACAAAAAAGCTTGTTAAATTCTAGATGCAGGCTGACCTAACCTTTGCTTATGCAGATCCAATCGATAGCGAGATAAAAAAAAAAAAAAAAAAGAGAGTTCTCTGGGTTCCTGTTTAGGTTCCTCTGCCTAAAGTGTCATAGGGGTGTGTTTTAAAACCCCGCAGATCAACTTTTTACACATGCAACCAGACACATAGGGGAAGCTACTCAGTACAGTGGAGACTGTCACAGCACAGCATAGTCGCGCGTTACGACCGTTTTCAAGGTGACGTCCCAAGGAAAAATAAAGTTCCAATGGTTTTCCGAAAGTTGCCCGGTGTGTCGGCATCGGCCATGGGTCTGCGCCTCTCCCAGAAGTTCGTGTTCCTCCTGTTTCTCTCGGGCTTGGTGACGCTGTGTTTCGGGGCCCTGTTCTTCTTGCCCGACTCCGTCCGGTTAAAGCGAATGTTCCTGTCCAAGACGGACACCCAGCCGTCGGTCACGGCTCGCTCCGGGTCCGAGAACAACGCCAGCAAGGAGCATCTGAAAAAGCCCAAGGACCAGCAGGACCACATGAGGGGCATGACCTCCTCCTCCTCGGCGAAGGGAGAGACCAGCACCAGGCTCAAAACGCTGAGCCGCAGACCGGCCGTCACTCACGAGGCGACGGAGGCGAGGCTCGCAGCCGCCGCCGCCGCCGCCGCTGGCGGAGGGAAAGCAGCGCCGGAGGACCTGGCGAGGTCCAAGACGGAGGCTGCCGCCTTCCAGAGAGAGACATCCTCCTCCTCGGACCGCGGCGACACCGCGGATACCTTAAATTACAAGCAGTTCAGAAAGTGTCTGACCAAGCCGCCGCTGGGGAGGGAGAGCGACAAGCCCAGCGACCCCAAGACCCTGGAGCGCCGGGAAAAAGTCAAGGAGGTAAGAAGGCTGACCTGTGTGACTGGAGAAATATACATCACTTATTACACTGCTTCTCAAACTTTTTCATGTCAAGCCAAGGACCCCTAAATTGACACTTAACAGCCCGCGGACCCCCATTTGAAAAGATATACGCCAGGGACCCCCATAAGAGAAGATTTATACGGTTCTAGTAGTGATATTACCAAACATTTTAATTTCAGGGACCCCCAGTTTGACATAGGCTACGGACCGCCATTTAATGGCATTTCTTTCTATGGGACCACAATTTATATTGCAAAATCCATGTTAATTTAACTCTGAGACTGAGTGTACAAATGGAACCAAATGGACCCGTTAGAGGGGGCTTTGAGAACCTTATAGCCTATTATTATTACAAAACATCTGGGGTCGAAGGGTGCTTTGTTGAAATGGGGTGTCCTTGTTTCCACTGTCAACATTGCAAACACATACAGTAAAGGTTATGCATTCCACTGTGTCAACACATAGTAAGTATAACTTATGCAGTCTCATGAGTAGCACGCTGCAGTTACTCTAATCTGGACCAGTGATACAAATTATTGTTGTTTTCCCTAAGGCTGCCATTTGTAGATAATGGCATCTCTGTCATCATTTGGGTTTCCCAGTTTATAGCATGCCGATTGCCTTTTCAAATCAAGTTTTATTGCATCTTAATCTGCAATAAAACACTGAAACGCCATATGATAATACAGTGTTTGCAGTATGCACTATAGAACTACCACACACGGTCGCCTGCAAGTGATTTTGAATATGTGCAGTCAGTGACACCAAAGCCATGAGTCGCTTGTGCCAGCCTGTGTTGAACCCTGTGGGGTTCAGCAACAGCTCCACAGTGCTAGAGTGTCTGTGCGTGTGCGTGTGCGCATGAGTGTGCGTGTATTACACATCTGTACCCACTCAAGGCAACGGAGGCTGGTGGGGTAGGGGAGCTGACCAGCAGTATGCGGATGGTATGTTTGAGCCCTTTTCATGTGACATGCATAATGCTTGTTGTCATTGTCACTTCCACCCTGCCAGCACCCTCTCAATTCTCGTTTGCGCGCACCTCTCATATCTGGAGGTCACTGTGCAACGCCATAACCCTGGTAAAGGACAGAGCAGTGTGTTATCCACCCCTATACGGAGGCTACTGGGCTCTCTCTATGAGCCGGTTCTCTGACTCATAGCTTCTTCTTCTTTGATGCTCTTTCAAGTGAATGTCAACATGACATTGCTTTCCCTTTTCTCTTTAGCTGAGCTCGGCAGAGTTTAGATGCCTCTGGGGGTCACAGTTGTCTACGCATGAGAGGAAATAGTTATTTTCCGCTCTTTCCCGCTTTATTTCTCCTCACATCTTAATTGTGCCCCCCCCTCATTGAGGGCCGTCACTAAAAGCACTCCAGTAAAAGGCACATTGTACTTAGTTACACTGCATGCTCCAGTGTCCACGTGTCTGTAGCTCAGCGTGTGTTCTCAACGTTTCCTATTGTTGGACTACTTTCCACTGTTTCGCTGCTTGCTGGCCATGTTCCAGAAGCTCTATTCCTGGAGGTTCACATTCATCCTGCCAACACAAAGCCTGTGATTGTCATCACGCACACACGCACACAAACATACAGTATATATAATTATATGTATATGAGAAGATAAGATTGTCACTGTATGACCATACAATTACATTTTTTTAGTGCGGTCACTTAAAACATATAGCAGCATCAACAAAGAAATACAGATAGAACAACATTATGCCCTAAACTGTTAGTCCGTCATAGTCATCATAGGCTGTTGTCAGAACTCAAATTGTATAATAGTGTATGTCTGTATGAGGTTGAAACAGAATTTGAATGTTACTTAATAATAATATATAATTGGCGGTGCCAGATCTTGCCTGGTGTCGTAGTGGACAGAGAAACAATCCAGGTTACAAACTACGAACACTGTGTCAAAAAAGCCCAGGGAATCATCAAAGATCTACACCATCCCAACCACAGTCTGTTCAAGATGTTGCCGCATGGAAAACGACTACGCAGTCTCAAAGCTACTAGCAACAGACTGCAAAAAAGCTTATTTCCACCAAAAATCAGGCACATGAACAAACTGTCAAAGACAAGAACAGTCCAGGGCAAAAATAATGTTTTGTATACCACTGCATTTTCTGAAGGAAGCCGAACAAACATAAGTTTTACTCTTATGTACCTGTACAAAAGACCTAACATTAAAGTACAACCTTGAACCTTGAAACTAAAGACAGCTTCTTCCATCGTAAGAAGATGGAGCGGGTGATAATTGAGACTCTTCCCCACAAAACAAACATGTCCACACAGCACACAGCACACTGAGCCACACGTCCATACACGGGACAGGTAATGCAACGCACATTCCGTTTCTTGAATTTTAACCAGAAATCAGATGCCTGGCACTCTCATATGTGTGTGCACCAACTAGCGGGAAGGGGGGAGGGTTTTAGGTAAATGTTTGAATACAGCTATTTACCTTGCTCCAAACAGCAAACAGCCAAAGCCACCAAAGCACTGCGTGTTCCACTTGCTCCCCACTAGCAGGTGTTTTGTTCTCCTTCAAAAGTCCTCAGCAGGATGGAGCTGAGGGTGATTTTCAAGTGCCCACTGCCGCTCCCCCCTCTGTACCCCTATGATGTCATGGCTCATTGAGTCGCCTGTATGGTTATGTATTGCTGCCTCCTTGGTGCCCCACCAAAAAATCCAGAGTGTTAATTTAGCTCTGGAAGTGTAAAAATCGACACACACATACATTTCTGCACCTACAGATTCTGCTGTGCAGCATAGGAGACCTGGAATTGGGGACAAACAGGGCCTCTTTTGTGGCTTGCCCATTTAACCACTGGCCTCATGCAACAAACAGGCTGGCATCCTGGTCTGAGTGCCTTTTAAACAAAAAGTATTAATAAACCCCATCCAAGATAAGAAGTCACTAAGAGAGTAGAGAGGACATTCATCGTAATGAACACAACTGTCCACACTACAGTCACCAGTACATTTCATATGTCTGCTTAATTTTCTTAAAATGTTGTTGATGTTCCTTGAATTCGGGTAAGGTTAGCAGCCTGAAGGAAATAGTCAACTACCGTTGCTGCTGAGTATGGAAGCACCCTCGTCTGAACAAACATAATTGTCAGAGCAAACAGAGCGGCAGAGATTGAAGGGTGCTCTCTCTGCACCGATGCAAGGGCTTGAGACAGATCGGTAGAAGTGAGGCTCCTTTATCTGCCTTCTCTGTCTGCCTGAATCGCATCACACACATCAAAAGAGGGCTGCACATAAAAAGACTCCTTAAAAGCTTTAAGATTTGCTTTCGGCTCGTTCTTTGTGCGGCTTTTTAGAAGTGTGTCGACGCAGGAAAAAATGATGGCCTTCTCCTAGCAATAGGAATGCACATTGTGTGCTCCGCAGCAGGACACAGCAATGTTTGCATGAGTTGACTGTAACACAGGAAGAAGATAGAGCTGACTGCAGAGGACGAACACTCCAGCCTCTCCGAGCCACTGTCTCCTCTCCAACACTGCGATAAGGCCAATGTCCTCAGGGCTCCCTTGTGTGAGTGTGCATACTGTGTGAGTGTATGCGGGCGCCGGGCGGGCGTGTGCGTGTGCACACACGCGCGCGCGCGCGCACACAGAGGCATGCACACACACAAACAAACAAACACACACACAGACGTGTGTCTGTGTGTGTGCATGTGCGCATGAGTATAGATTTATCTAGATGAGCATGTGTTGGGACTTGAATGCCGAGTTTGGCAATTTCAGTTAGAAGTGTCGCCAGTGCCGTTATCAGCCCCATTCCAAACAACGGCCACAGCTTTGTGCAGACTAAAAAGCATCAGTATATTCCTACTTAATATACACAGTAAAGTCCCTGTTAAATTAACTCAGAAGCTAGTACAAATGGAACCAAATAGAATGTGTTCTCCACTTGCCACACAACTAACAGGGTCTACAAAGCTCTCCAGGAAGACAAAAAGTTACACTTGTTTTGTTACATTTCTGAATAACTTAACGGCTTTGTGAAATTTTAATTACAGCAAAAAAGAAAGAAGAGAACATTGTGGACAGTCAACATACCTGTACTGTCTGTACCTATGATGTTACTGTATATCAAATGACTACGAACCTGTTAATTCTCAAAGTTTAATAAAACTAGGCTGCAGAAAATGGTCAAAACATCAGTTTTGGTGTAATGCCCCACTCCCTAAAGTGTTAACCAAAAAAAAACACTGAAACTGAGAGTACCATGTGAAATTTTCCGCTGACACAGTGTATCTGTTGGCGGATGCCACAGAAAACATTGAGGTCAAAATTAATTACATGATTTGGTAATGCAAGGAGAAAAGAAGGGGAAATTGTCAACTAAAGTTTCGTAACCTTCGTTTCAGCATTTTAGACTCACACACACACACACACACACACACACACACACACACACACATAAAACCACGATTACACATACGCATTACGTGTGCATACACACGCATTCACTGATATCTAACCACTGAAATCCCCTAGTGATGACAAGGGAGCTGGGTGCCTGGATGAATAAAATGTACTTGCTAAGCCGATGTGAGGCTCCTGCCAACTGTGAGCAGCGTGACCTCTCCGCACACCTCATTCACCCCAGCTGCCTTCTGCTACCAGCCAGTTGTGCCAAAGAGAACCTTACCCAGACAAAGCCAGAAAATGGCTGCCTGGGCTGCTGAATGAGGGAAAAAAGCAATAAAAACAAGACAGAAATCCAAAAAAAGGACTTAACTTTATATAAACTGTTCTCTCACAGCGGTGGATCATTTGACCGCCCCCCCCCCCCCCCCCCCCCCCCCCCCCCCCCATGCTCTCTATCTCTCCTATTCCTCCGTGGATGGATGCAGTGTAAATGTCAGTGTCTGGTGTTTGGAATGTGAGCCCATCGTTGTCTTTGGCCTGGCCTGCGTGTGCATCGGGGAGAGCGGGCTGGATATTGATTTATTGCACAAGTCATTGGCAGACGAGGTTGATATCATAAACATGTCAGTACAGCTCCTCTTCTGACTGTATGCAGGCCCGGCTCAGCTGCAGGACCACAGGAACTGGATGTCTAATAATGAGCAGCATTTTTCTGACACATTATCTTTGGTCTAATTTGACATCTCCGGCCTAGCTTCACTGGTGTTATGTGAGCAGTGTTTACATTGCAAAAAGCCGAATAAGTTGAACCACTTTAAGACTTGTTTATCTTATAACTTGTTGTGCTACAACCTAATAATGCTAACTCTATTAACTTTTTCTCTGCCATTTTAAACATAGCTGTAGTAAGCAGCTGCCAAATTGTCCTTACCTTTTAACGTGGGCACGCACACGCATCGTGCACAATCTGTGCGCGACTCATCTAGTAGACGTGTAGACTCTGTGACAAGCTTTCGAATACAAAAAACCCCATTGAAAAAGACATATCCGTTGCCACGCTGTATCTCTGCTTATCAGCCAGTGTTTACATGAAAAAGCATTGAAAAAAGCCAACTGTGCGCTATGGTAACACGTGGACACGTTCGCGCACAAAACGCACGATATGTGCAGGGATCATAATCCAGGCGTGTAGAGACTGGATCAAAGTTTCCAAACGCAACAATCCGATTGAAAAACGAGCGTTCCATCGCCCAGTAGCTTCCACTTCTGTTACACAGTAAACCAATGGAGGCGGGACTATGGCCCAGGCTCAGACTGGATACGGAAAGCTGGATCCGGTCCAGACCGGAAATGACCGGATACAGTTAGGGGGGCGGGCCTAAAGAGCCAGAATCAGCGAAAATCTGCGCTAATACTTTTAATCCTTTCATAATGATTAAAGCTAATTAAACTTTGCGGGCTCTACGGGCATGGCAGCGCGGTACAGCGGGAAATCTACGGTCTCTACGGGGATCGCGAGGTATGAGTTAATAAAAAAAGAATAATTAAAAGATCTTTGAAAATGTTTGACAATTCAAAACATACACATAATTCTGCCAGTAATGACATGCCCAAAATATTTGAAAGTGTTATTCTTAAATTGCAATAACTAGAATTTCAATATTTGTTACAATACAAATATTGTTACAAATATTACACCTTCCCCTTGAATGTTTATGTAAGGTACATCCTAGGGCTGTCACAACTTTTACATTACATTTTACAACGATTATTTGTCACTCAAATAATTGTGATTAATGATTTAATTGTGTTTTAGTTAATTAATAAGTTATTTTCTGTTTGGCTTTTAGTCTTTGAAGTTGCACATGGTAGATATGACACATGACCTAAATATACAAAGAAATTACTGACATATTTGACAACTTTATACTTAAAAAAGAACATTCATAGTGGAAATAGCCGATCTACAAGCTCACAACGCGTCGCGATGCTTGTAGATCTGCTATTTCCTCTATTTATTTATTTTTCAACATGGAAACGATTATGACGATTATGAAAAATAATCGCGATTATGTAAAATAATTGCGATTAGACGATTATGTAATAATTGTGACAGCCCTACACCCTGTATAAAGGAATGACATAAAGGAAAGGTATCCACCCCACCCCCATTTGTTAGTAGAAGATGATTAAGTTGCAGCATACATTGTCAGAAGTTGGTTCTCACAGGAAAGCTGCGGAGGAAGTGGATGATCGGGTGAAAAGGAAGGAAGGAAGGATTAAAAAATAAATACATATTGGGAGATGTTAGCTTACATATCTTTTTGCATCCATGGCACTTTTCTTCCTCAGAGAGTTACCTCTCTGCAAGGGGCAGGCAGTAGCTCCAGGGCAGGTCTCTGTTGAGGCATGCTTTTCAAGAGGTATGTGCACGCGTTTGTGTGTGTACGGGTGTCAGGGGTTGTGCGTGTCGGCGTACATGCCATGGAGAGATTTGCAAAGATTATGTAGGACATTTTCGCCTTAAGGTTCTTGCATACATATTCACCAGGGCGTGTACTTTGCGTGCACTGTTGTGTCGGCGTGCATGTGTGTCAGGGGCGGGGGCCGAGAGCGTCGCTTCCTTCCTGAAAGTGGAGGATTATATTACATCTTGAATGAACGGAGGGCTGAAAAGCCCGGAGTATCAGCTTTCTTCCTAGAGAAGCTACTGAGGTGTCATCAACCCTTCACTAGTGAAACTGAATCCAGGCAGAAAGAGAGAAAGAGGAACAGAGAGGGGGAGGAAGGGAGACAGTTTCAGTGCTTTCTCTAGTTCACAACAACCAGATTTCTCTTTTTTTTAAAGAACAATGTTTTGGGTGAAGGCAGCTGTGTTTGTGTGTGTTTAGAGTGATGGATGTACCAGGAAGAATTATGTAGGGCAGGAAATGATATCAAAAAAAGTCCATCCACCGGCAGCTGTCTGATGGGTTTGAATACAAATGTAGCCATTTTCACAATTTGACAATCCAAATGTGTGCGTTTCTTCTTTACTTTACTTCCTTGTTTTGTTTTTGATTGTGAAAAGCACCATGACAGTGAGCTGGTTATTTGCCAAAATGTCTTCGAGGATAAAGAAACTTTCCAGGCTCATCCAGTTTACCAGCATTTGACTGGAGAGGTTAATTTTGTTCTCCTAGAGTATTATGAAAACTAACTGTACACAGTTATTGTGTAAGATAGGTGTTACGTTTTATCTTGCTGACTTGACCCCATCATAATGGGGCTGTGATATAAAACAGTTTCATAACCCTTATGAGTCTTATTTGGTAGGTTCCTTTTACTGACAACAGAGGCCTAGGCTACATGCAAATTACATCAATATTTATGATTTTTGAAGCCCACATTTGTCAAACTAGAATGAATAAAAATCGAATTTATTTTGGTGTAATGTATTATTCTTTGTTATGCCAAAGGTCAAGTGCGACCTGAGTTTTAAAGAAGCACTTTATCTTCCAGTAACTTGTCCTCCCTAAAACTCATTATAAGATGCTACCATTTCTGACACTTGATGTCTCAGAGGTGTGCTGTGGGCCTGTGGACAGTTCAGAAACTATCCATCGTGGGGATTCCAAGATTGGAAACTACTTTTTTTTTGGTTCCTGGAAAGTAAACACACTGACCAACAGAAGCCATTGTACTTGTGTCAAAGAATTAAGTTTGAAATCGTGATTGAAATTACCACTGATGATGTCATTGGAGGACACCGTTGAAACCGATGATGTCGGTGGAGGAGTGAGTAGGCAGAAATGCTACCATCATACATTAAGCATTAGTGGGGACCAATTATATGAAGAAAAGGTCATAATTGGTCTACTCTGCTCCCAATTTTGCTAATTTGAGGACTCCTTTCATGAGGCAATGCCAGTTCATTTGTTTTGTATACATGCCTTGGTTTCTTTGTGTGAACCGTATGTGCCAGGTGTTGCAAGACTCGCTTGTAAACCCAGATGCTGCTGTCGAGAACCAGAATGCACCACAACAGACACTATTCACTCTAAAGCATGTATCTTTAGAATGCAGAGGGGTGCTGCACCTCTGGTGGGAGTCTGTGGCCTTTCCCAAGGTCTGATGTTTATTGTCTCCACCAGCCGAAGGCATGGGGGAGAGTATGTTTTCCCCTTCGTCCGTCCGTGTGTCCGTGCGTCCGTCCGTCCGTGCGTCCGTCCGTGCGTCCTCGCAGTTTGTGTTCACCTAATCTCAGTCGCCATTGGCCCGGTCGCTGCCAAAGTGAGCACACACATTCCCTGGATGCCAATCTAGAACCTCTGCCCTAAATTTTTCAAATGGGCCTTTTCTAGCGCCACCTAGTGGCCGATGTTCGCAAAACACATTTCTGTGCACTACGCTTACAGATTTTGTCCAAAAATCCTACAAATCAGTAGGCAGTATCTCGACAGTCATGTGATCGACACGGATCTGTCCGATTTTGCATATTCCATCCTGATTCGCTAAGATTGGCTTCCAAAGTTTGTAGGATTGAGCCGTTTTGAACAAAATGCCTCAAATCCCAAACGCAAAGTCCAATTATCATGAAATTGCGCACACACGTTCCCACTAGGTCGAGGAAGAAATGCCACTTCAAATTTTTGAAATCAGCCTCATGGTGGCGCTATAACAAGCCGATTTGTGGTTTTACCTGTAACTCCACCGATTAGATTCAAACTTTGTAAGCGCACTCCCTAGAGGCTAAGGATAAACCTTTGCCCTGCATTTTTCACATCAGCCTTTTATAGCGCCACCTTTGGGCCGACTTATGTAAAACACATTTTTGGATATTACTCCTTCAGATTTTCTCCAAAAATAACACAAATCAGTACACAGTATCTCTATAGTCATGTGATCAAGTCTGATCCATCTGATATTTCATATTCCATCCTGATTGGCTAATATTGGCTTCCAAAGTTTGCAGGATTGCTCAGTTTTTGAACAAAATGCCTCAAATCATCAACTGTCCACACTGAAAGCAGACAAAATACATTTTTATTGTTATGACTATGATGGGCCGCATAGTAGGGATGGGACGATATAAAAATGTCATATCACGGTTATTGTGACAAAAGAAATCGTGATTTACGATATTATTGCGATAATCAAAATCCATTATCTTGGGGCAGAACATTTGCCAAAGAATAGCCGATCTACAAGCTCACAACGCGGCGTGTTGTGAGCTTGTAGATCGGCTATTTTTTGGCAAAGGCATTTGATTGAGAGTGAAAAAAAGACTGTAGTAAGTACTGTACGTATATTTTAAGTACCTTTTACCTATTCTAGAGCGTTTAAGTGATATGCAACATGGCAAATAAAAGGTGAATTGATCCCAGTGCATGACGGAGGACGATATCACGATAAATGAAATCTCCACAATACGATTATCGTGAGTGTTTTTTATCCCGATAAACGATAGTATTGCTTATCGTCCCATCCCTACCGCATAGACATGCCGCAGGGGCCGCAGGTTGAATAGCGCTGGTCTAAAAGGGCGGTGTTGAGTTGACTTAATGAGGACATGTCTACCTCTTAATCCTGGCTTCTGAATCTGGTTGACTAACTGACGTTGCACTATTTCCCTCCCGTTTTGGTCAGTCCTTTGGTTGTGTGAGGAGTGCCAAAGATCCCCACGGTCCCTTATTACTAGGGATGGGACGATACGCGATATTATCGTTTATCGTGATAAAAAACACTCACAATAATCGTATTGTGGAGTTTTAATTTATCGTGATATTGTCCTCCGTCATGCACTGCGATCAATTCACCTTTTATTTGCCGAGCTATATCCGGTACCACTTATTGGTAAAACATACTTATAATATACATACTTGATACAGTCTCTTTTTCACTCTCTATCACAAAAAAAAGCCAATCTACAAGCTCACTGGCGTCGCGTTGCGACGCGTTGTGAGCTTGCAGATCTGCTATTTTTTGGCAAATGTTCCGCCCCAGGATAATGGATTTTGATTATTGCGATAATATCGTAAATTGTGATTTCTTTTGTCACAATAATCGTGATAGGAAATTTTCATATCGTCCCATCACTACTTATTACCTACAATTTGTCCACCACCATCACACCTCTTCCCTCGCGTACATACTCGATTTTTCCTCCGCTGCATCTGCATGCATGTATGTAGCTTAGCTCGCTCCAATTGTCCTCAGGCATGCCCATCACTGTCAGGTACATATGCATGAAAGGCTAATGAGCGCACATCCACACCAATATATTATCTTTACACTTTCACTGGCTTCACTGACATTATTATTGCTATACAGCAATGTAAAGGCAGAGTGAGAATGAGATGGAGAATGTAATCATGTGGATCTCAGGAACGATGACATATCTATTAATTATTACTCCTAATTTGGACAATGTTTCAGCCTGATCAAAGCCCCTTGACTTCCATTATAAAGCTGAATATTTCAAAAAGTACTATTAAACATTATGTAAAAAAAGAAGAAGAAGACCGGTTCAGGTCGACCAATCAGTGAACGGGGTGTAGAGCCTGGCTGTCTGATAGTAAAAACAGAGAGTTGTGTTGGGACTCACGGTGGAAAGCTCTCCACCGCGAGGAATGATGTAACGTTGTAGTTTCATGACTCAAAAAGACTCGAAAAGACTACACCGCGGTGTAAAGCCTTCCACCGCGGACCCGACTATGATACGGGCTTAACACCACCTGGATCAATTCACCTTGATAGTCTCTTATCAGCGCACCTGTAATTCTGCGTATTCACCATGAGATGGCGACAACAGCCATTCACTTGTGTAGTCGCTGACGTCACTCGTTTGCCACACCTCTTTCGTTGTTTATCTACTAGCCTAGCTCAGCTGTGTTTAGCCATTAGCTTACTATGCCTAACTCTAACCCTAACCCTAACCTTAACCTCAGTAAAACTATGCCTAACCCTAACAATAAACCTACCTAACCTCCGTGGGGTGAGGCGCTATCATTCCTGCCGACGCTACATTGTCGTTGTTGTGGATCAAAGCGACCGCTTGTTCCGCCCCGCGCCGCACGACGAGAGCTCCTGTTCTCAATTTCACTGAAACAAAAAAAAAACTGTGACATAAAACACATAACCCGTCTAATACATTTGATGTAAAAAGGGATATATAGCTTTTTTTTTCTTCTTCTTTTTTTTATTACATCACTTCTTGTGTGAACAAATACAATTTCAGTTTTTTCTTGAAACTCACAGTATTACTTTCATAAATCAAAAAAATAGGTAATGAATTCCATTATAGACGGCTAGACTCCTGCGAGAGCCACACTAAAAAAGAGTGAGAGATGTGAATGATTGTGTGAATGGGAATGATTTTGCCTCACTGGATTTGCTTGGACTTCTAGTGCCCATTCCACTGTCATGCCACACTGCGTCCGCTCTCTGTGCCCAGTCCGTTTCCCAATTCAGAGCGTTTGTGTGTACGGTTGAGTGTGTGTGTGTGTGTGTGTGTGTGTGTGTGTGTGTGTGTGTGTGTGTGTGTGTGTGTGTGTGTGTGTGTGTGTGTGTGTGTTCGTGTGTGTGTATGTGCCACAGAGGGAGAAATAGAGCAATAGAGAAGACAAAAGAAGCCAGGATGGCGATGGCCTTGTTTGCTGGAGAATGTGTTGACAATCAATGTTAGGTGCCAAGGGAAGAAAAAAAATCGAACCTCTGTTCGAAGTGGAGCTGTGTGTGTGTGTGTGTGTGTGTGTGTGTGTGTGTGTGTGTGTGTGTGTGTGTGTGTGTGTGTGTGTGTGTGCAACAGCGCCCCTCCCTTAACATGTGTGGCCAGAAAAGGTTACTGCAGGCTACATACCCGGAGACAGACAGACAGACAAACAGACAAACAGACAAACAGACAGACAGACAGACAGACCCACACACACGGCCACGTATAGGGAGCTCCACACAGCTCCAAAAAGAAGCAGAAGAAAAGAACCTCCTCCCTCCCTATTCATCCTCCCTTTTCCCTCAGCTTTGTGTAGTGGCAGATGCCAGTAAGAAATGAAGAGACAGAGCGAGAGAGGAAGAAAGAAAGATACAGAGAGAGAGAGAGAGAGAGAGAGAGAGAGAGAGAGAGAGAGAGAGAGAGAGAGAGAAATAAAGAAACAGACTGAGAGAAAGAGAGAGAGGGTCTGCAGCCTGCAACCCTTTGGAAGCCCCAAGCCAGTCTCCAGCGCCTTGCTTTTATGCGTGGCTAATTGGTCAGAAACAACACGCATGTATTCTGCTGCCTCTGTGAACAGGGCAATGGAAAGACATTAGAGTGGGCCGGGGGCATGGGGGGGGGACAACTTGGCCAGTTTATCTCTTCATCATCTCTCCGTTTTCCCTCTTTCTCTTTACTTCTGTTACTCTCTCTCTCTCTCTCTCTCTCTCTCTCTCTCTCTCTCTCTCTCTATGCCTCTCTGGTGCTTGGCGGTGTGCAGCCTCGGGCATGTTTATCGCCACAACTCTGCCAGCTCTCCTCTCTTGCTCCCTCGCATTGCTGGCCAGCCAGTCTGAGCTGGCAGGCGGCTAACGTTGTCGCAGATTGGCCAGCCACCATTGTTGTCATCGTGTTGTGACACAGTTCCAGCCCACTTTTCACCATGGTTGAATAACACTCTCTCCAGCCGTTGACCTACAATTGAGGCCGACTGCAAAGCGACATAATCGTTAATGTAGCCGCCTATATATGAGTCACGGGCGGCTGGATTCTCACCGTGTAGACTTAGCTTTGTATGTTTTTTTTATTACCGTATCATAATCTTGGTCACACCGTTCATGTGGAAGCTCCACGGGTCTTAACAGGAACGTGGATAATCGTAGTTCACCTGAGTGACTCCATAGTGATTTTCTCCATCGTCAGCATCAGTGGGCAAATAGCCATTCATTAGCTGAATGCTTACAAGGGCATTTTAGCCAGAGCAGGGTGTATTTGTTCATTATGATCACAATTAAGTCTCTAATCAAATGGCAGCGGTGGCGCTCAATGTTCATTAGAAGCCTATATAGATTTCTCCAAGTTTCCATCAAGTTCGTATGATTGGCCAGCTTGTTAATTGCAAATTTCTCCTATCCACCCACACAGACAAAGACAAAGAAAAAGAAAACAAATAAGCTAACGTGATGGCCTACTAATGACTGTTTGTGTGTGCATGAGACCAGACTCTATGCCAGATCATTAATTGGATGATAAGTGTAAGTGACAAGCAACTGAACTTCTCTTGCCCGCTCACCCATACTTGGAGACAATGGACACAGAATGGACTTTTCTTTTTTAGTCAAAATGACTGAAGGGTATGTGCACTGGCACATCTTAAAAGTCTTAAGCTGTCACTTTTGAGAATGACTGCTCAAAAATCCCCACGTCGAGCATGGAGACCACATTCACGCTGAAACTCATCATTCGACCACATTCACGCTGAAACTTAGCATTCGGTTTCAGAGGTGACAAGCATTCAGTTTCTGGCCAAACCCATGTCTCAAATCATCAGATGTGATGTTTCACTTCTCAAGTTTTGAGAGCTGGTGGTTACATGCTGTCACAGACAGTCACACCGATGCTACTGTACTGCAATGTACAGGCCAGGGTAATGGGAATGTCAGTGTTCAGTAAAGCACTCATGGTTTTCATGAACTTATTGTCACTTTCGGGCAGAAACCTTGTATCTCCAAGTTTCAAATGTGTACGTCATAAAGTAAAGCTATGCTTCATCATACAAGACTGTCGCACAAAACTAGTGAAAATAGCTGATCACACAAAGCCTCACGGTGCGAGGCGTTGTGTGCTGTAGAATACAATACAAACATAATAGCCATTTACAGTAGAACAATATAGAACAGAGAATAGCATCTGAGTTTATAGTCCTCAAGGGCGAAAGATTCTCGCAGCCTTGGCAGAATGATCAGCCATCATCAGGAAGATCACGCAACTGCTGCAATCACTCGATCAAACAATCAATCAACCAACCAATCAATCAATCAATCAATCAATCAATCAATCAATCAAAACAGTCAACCAAATTATAACAGTCAGCAATACAAGCATTGGCATTTTCAGTCTCCTTGAGTTCTCCTTAAACAGAGTTATAATGTAGGTGTATCTGGTGTCTGCATTCCTCTCCCCTGTACTCATGCAGCTGTGCTTGAGCCACTGGGTGAAATACCTCTCAAATGTTTGATCAGCTTTCTTTTTCTTTAAGTTTTTGTGTGTTACCCACCTTGAAAGCACCATCAGTCTGAGCTAATTATTTCTGCCATTAGAGTGGTTCTCAGTGGCTGCTGACCCAGACTGAAGCTGAACCCCACTAGAACTGAGGGTGGACATCAATCAGCTCTCTCATAATGACGTTTTTCCGGCCTCTTCTGTGCTCACTTATAGAAATGGAAATGACACAGACAATTCTGTTTTAATGGTGTCTCCTCTTCTGACCCGGAGCTCTGATTCTGAATGTCAATCCCAAGGGATGATGCTGTTGCCGTTTGGTACCGTTTATAGCGGCCGCATCAATTCATTTTCAGTTCACTCAAAGAATTTTGTGAAATAAAAAACATGGAAATTGAAACTTCAGCTTATGCAATAATGATAGAGCTTTTTGCTCTACATACCGTAATTATTTTATGGACTGAATGTGGAAAAAAGCCTTTCCACCTCAAAGTTAAGCGATGCTGAAACAATTGAAGAGAAAATAAGTTGGCCGCAACCCTGGTTTGGACTCAATGTGTTTTGGACTCCACATGTTCACAGTACTTGCGAAAGAAATGCGCCACTCAGTGCATGTGTAAACGCAGTGCAGTAACTGCTAATTTAAGATGAACTTCCAGTTAACTATGGTGAGTGGATAGAGAAATGTATCCCCTGGGCCGGCAAAAGCTTTGATGACTGGTATCAGGAAAAAGTGTTGTTTCAGTCAGCATCAAACTAGTGGAAATACTAAAATACTTTAATGATGATGAATGAATGATTTTGCAATATTTTTATGTCAGTATCAGAAACCACAACGGACAACAGGCTGAATACATTCTAAACATAATTGTTTGTTTGTGCATATGATGACTACTTTCTTGCAGAAATAATTATTGTAATTTTTGGTATATGGTATATATTTTATTTATATCACACCTAAGGTGTGATACAATGACAATATACAGTACCATGGCCTATTATGGCTTACATATTTTCCAAGCATTCACCCTTGACTTGACAATGGATGCTGTCCAAGTTCTCAAGAGTATCAGGCTCAACAGAGGCTTGTGGCTTAGCAACAGTTTGAAGTTATTTTGTTTGGTTGCTAGCAAGTCACAACAGCTTTAGCCTGGTCAGTTTTCTGCTGAGAAGAGTGCTGAGAAGTTGCACTGCCATGAGACTGCAAGGGTGTGGTATAGCAAATCTAAACCTAGGGCTGTCACAATTATTACATAATCGTCTAATCGTGATTATTTGACATTATCGCAATTATTTTGTCATAATCGTCATAATCGTGAATGTTGAAAAATTTCAGAAATAGTGGAAATAGCAGATCTACAAGCTCACAACGTGTCGCATCGCGACTCGTTGTGAGCTTGGAGATGGGCTATTTCCACTATCAATGTTATTTTTTAAGTAGTAAGTTGTCAAATATGTCAGTAATTTTTTCGTGTATTTAGGTTTTGTGTCATATCTGCCATGTGCAACTTCAAAGCCTAAAAGCCAAACAGAAATGTAATTGTCAATGACAAAAACACAATTAAATCGTTAATCGCCAATTATTTGAGTGACAATTAATCGTCATGTAAAATGTCATATCGTGACAGCCCTATCTAAACCATTATGAAACTTGATGCTTTTTTGTTCTGATGAGATCTGCCGAAATTCTTTCATCCTTTTTTGGATTTCATTGTTTTCATTTTGTTTTTATTATGCTTTTGGCTTTGCAATATGTTTTACACTTTTTTTTAGCTATTCTCTTTTCTTTGTATCTATTTTATGTAAAACACCTTTCCTCCGTGTATGAATTGTGTTATATAAACCTGCCTAAGTCTATGCTTTTGGCTTTGCAATATGTTTTATGCTTCTTTTTTTTTTGCTATTCTCTTTTCTTTGTATCTATTTTATGTAAAGGACCTTTCCTCTGTGTATGAATTATGTTATATAAACCTGCCTAAAGAGACTCCGATGGAAGCTCGTCTGAGGACGAGAAATCTATATGCAGACATTTCTATTGATTCAAACTGCTTTGATGTAGATAGTTTAAGGAAATATGAAGTCTGTTTTGCTTCAGTTCTATGAGTGAATGTTCAAAGTGTGTAAGAAGACAGAACACCGTTTGTGTGTATGTATCGTATGGAAAGCATCTGCAGATTATTACATCCAGCAATTCAGGCTCTTGTGGTCCCAAAAGCTGCTTTGCTGTAAGGAACAACTTATGCTGGCAAATGAAAAACAGACATAGTAATTCTATAGAAGCTTACTTGTGTATTTGGCCTGGTGGAGACAAAAAGTGTGTGTGTGTGTGTGTGTGTGTGTGTGTGTGTGTGTGTGTGTGTGTGTGGGCTTGCAAAGCTATCTTTGTGGGGACCTCATGTCCCCACAAAGATAGTACAATGCAAGGAAAAAAACGTGTGGGGACAAATTAATACGTCCCCACAAGGTCTTTAGGGGTTAGGTTAAGGGTTAGGGTTAGGGTTAGGGTTTAGGGTTAGGGTTAAAATGAATGGAATGTCCCCACAAAGATAGTAGACTATGTGTAATGTCCCCACAAAGTAGCAATTGCAAACCTGTGTATGTGTGTGTGTGTGTGTGTGTGTGTGTGTGTGTGTGTGTGTGTGTGTGTGTGTGTGCGTGTGTGCGTGCGTGCGTGCGTGCGTGCGTGCGTGCGTGCGTGCGTGCGAGCGTGCGTGCGTGCGTGCGTGCGTGCGTGCGTGCGTGCGTGCGTGCGTGTGTGTGAAAAACAGACAGTAATTCTATAGAAGCTTACTTGTGTATTTGGCCTGGCGGAGACAAAAGGTATGTGTCTGCTTTTGTGTGTGTCTGCTTTTGTGTGTGTTTTTGGGAAGGTGCAGTCACTGGTAGTAACATCCCCTGCTATTTTCGGCAGGTAAATGAGATGGATGATCGCAATTAATTCTGCAGTGACCATTAGTTGAAGAGCCAAGCACAGCACAATCAAACAGCAGGAGGGAGGAATAAATGAGACCAGTGTGTGTGTGTGTGTGTGTGTGTGTGTGTGTGTGTGTGTGTGTGTGTGTGTGTGTGTGCGTGCGTGCGTGCGTGCGTGCGTGCGTGCGTGCGTGCGTGCGTGCGTGCGTGCGTGCGGGATCTTTAAACACAGCTTGCTTGGGGGCCTCAGAGGCACATTGGCTTCACAGGAGGTGACTCCACTATATGCTGACTAGGAGTACTTTACATCCTCTATGTAGCTACAGTATGTACAGTGACTGACTGGTATTGGTGTGCACATCTTTAGACACAACCTTTACTGTAGAACAGTGAAAAGACTCTATAAAGGTGACTTGGACCTATGGAGTGTAGACATGTGTTGTAATTTCTTCACTGCATACGTTAATACAAAAGCAACTCATACTACGCAGGGAGAGCTTAATGCTTTAAATCCTTTTCTCAATGAGCTGTGTTTACAGTACATCCTTTTTACTTTCAAATATAGTGTCAGTGAGACTCCGTGCCTTGCTCTGAGAATATTTCAACTTTTATGTGCGTTTAAAAAATGCTACGGCCTGGGCCACAGGGTAGTGGTCCAGACACCTGGGCTGGTAATCCAGCTCTTGCAGCGTTGCAGGTTCGAGTCCCGATCCTGACCACCTTTGCTGCGACCTTTGCCCCATCTCTCTCCCCGTTTCCTGTCAGCCTACTGTACAGCTATCAATAAAGGCAGAAAAAGCCCCAAAAATATATTCAAAAAAACAAAACAAACACACGGCACACTCATGGGTGCTCTGATCAGGTTGTTTGTGTCCAATCCAGATCACTGATGTTTTTCCTCATGACTGGCCGATACTGATCTTGTGCATAAGGAGAAGATTCTAATATTTCCAATATAATTCTTTTAATTTTATTTCCTGTATTATATTTATATTGTACCATAAGAAAACAATGGTTTTGGTACACATTTCTAGTTATATGTCGAGGTCTAATCACCCTTAAAGCCTTATGTGGTATGTGCTTTTACCAGGCTAGCCGTCAGGGTGCTCGATCCTAACCTTAAGTGCTTAACATTAAACCAATTTCAATCTGTGCACATCTGCATTTGAAAGAAAAACTATTGAACAACCTCTTTCACAGGTCCACTGCACTGTTGCGGTCTTTTAACTCTGTCAGCATCATTGTCCATCACGAGTAAGAAGGTTAAATGCAATTATACCCTTCCTTGCATGCACCACGAACATTTCTTTTACATGCCAATCTATTTTGTACATTGGACCAAATGGAGTCCTAACAGCATACGAGATCCGATAGGGTGGTAATTTCACAAAGAAAGAAAAAAAAAGTTATTTCCATTTGACCCCATGATTCCTGCAGTCGGAGCGCCCTCATCCGCTTGTCGTAATTGAATCAGATGGCAAGACATTTGCAGAGCGAGTAAAAAGAACAGGAATGAAAAGATGAAATGTTAAATGAATCAGTGGCAGATGATATGAGGCACTCCCTGAAAGCATGTTTCGGTCGTAATAGCAGTGCAGACATACAAAGGCCAACACCATCATATTGTCAGACTTCACAGGGGGGGTGACACAACTGTATCACTCATTGCATTACTCCATCTCTTTATTACTTTATTCAGGGATTGTGTGTGCGTGCGTGCGTGCGTGCGTGCGTGCGTGCGTGCGTGCGTGCGTGCGTGCGTGCGCGTGCGTGCGTGCGTGAGTGTGTGCGTGTGTGTGTCTACAGTACGTGTGTGCATGCGTGCGTGCAAGTGCAATTGCGTGTGTGTGCCTGCAAACGACTATCAGTGGGAAGGGGGCTGAAGAATAATAACAGGGGCTTTTTAATGACTTGCTTCTCTCTCTCTCTCTCTCTCTCTCTGTCTCTCTTGCTCTCTCTCTCTCTTTCTCTCCCTCTCTGGCACTGTCTCCTTTCTCTTGCTTGTTATATGAGGTGGGTGGGTGGTCAAATCTCATCCTTTAGCTGTTTCATGGCCAAATCCCACGTTATTATCATGGGAAAGATAAAAACAAATAGATCTTAAACTGTGTCAGTAGGTTTGTAAATGGTGAAATGGTAAATAGCGAGCTCATTATATCAATATTTTAATAGTGATAATTATATAGGCTAATTAATAGTTGTTTCCTTACAAAGTTACAAAGTGCTGTGAAGTGGATAGCTTGCTAAGCATAATTGAGATAGCACTGGAGACCATAATTCATTACATTTTTGTCAGCGTTAGTCGTGTTCACAGCATACAGTAGCTGGTTGGAGAGGGGTTCTGTGGAACTGTTTTTAACAATACGATTAATATTGCCACCGTGTCCCATTTATGGTAATGCATCGTTTGTTTAGACTTGTGTGTTTCCAAAGGGAGTTCAGCCACCAGCAGCGGGAAAGCAAGCAGTAGCGGAGGGATTTAGCCTTATTTATGTGCATGGTGACGGATTGCGAGCTTTGTAGATCTGCTACCTTCGGAGCGGGACACTGTCTTACGAAGGAAGATAAGTTAGGCATAAATCTTAAGAGGGCGGTGTGTGTGGGTGTGGGTGGAAGGGGGGGGGAGACCAGGATGAACTAGCCATGCGGTGGTGTGAAGTAACTTAAAGAGGTGGTGCCATGATTTTCCCCCCCTTTAAAACATGATTATCAGGTATTATGATTATACTAGGAGGAAGATTCTTTCCAAAAAAGTATACAGAAAGAGTTAAAATTGGGTTTTTATGTGGCCACACCCCAAGTTCATTAAGTATGCATGGATGTCATGGTGGGTGGTGACCCAGCTGAAGTTAGCCACACCCCACAGTGTTGGGTGAATGGTAATTAGGGGAGGAGTTGATTCTGTGATGTAAATGTATCTGTGTTTTTTAACTGACACTTTTGACCACAAGGTGGCAGCCTCCAAGAGAAAACAAACAAATACCAAGAGAATACATAATTGCTCATAAAAACCACACCAGGGGTCCAATGATGTACTTTCAACCTCCTACACACATGAAAAACAGGAAAAGTACAAAACTATGGCACCACCTCTTTAAATACATTTACTTTAGTACAATTTAGATTTTTCTTTTTTACTTTACTGGAGTATTTCCAGTTTTCAGTACTTTTACCTCTACTCCACTACATCTCATAGGCAAATATTATACTTTTACTCCAATACAATTATTTTTAAACTTTAGTTACTAGTTACTTTGTAGATTTTGATTATTATTACAAAACTTACATTACCCACTTCAGCCCTATACATTTTGGCCATTTGCCGATCTACAAGCTCATCTACAAGCTCGCCGTTCTACAAGCTCACAATGCATTGCGATGCGACCCATACTTTTACTAAAGTAAATTTTGAATTCCAGACTTTTACTTGTAAGGTTAAAGTCACACCAAACTACCTATGAGAGTGCATTCCTATTGAAATGCATTAGCAGAATCAGGAATGTTGATGTGAACGTACCCTAAAGGCCCGTACACACTGGCCAGATCCCGTCCCCGATCATTCTTGGCTAATGTTCCACACAGAATAGGGATACTAGGGTTCAAGTGGTTAGTAAAGAAAAAATAAAGTTGGTTAGTGTAGAAAAAATAAAGTTCTTGTCACACAAAAGATTTAGAGGACCCCCTGTAGTAACTCTGAGGACCCCCCTAGGGGTCCCGGACCCCCTGTTGAAGACCCCTGATGTAGAGTCTGCCACAGGCAGGCCAGGGCTGACAGGAGCCCTGACGGTGCTCGTTGGCATGGTGAAAGATGGCACCATACGTTTTCATGCAAAATGAGTGTCATCAAGGGGTGGCATCGATCGCCGACCGCAGAAACGCTCCCTAACTCATCATTCACGTCGCGTCAGCCCCTCTGCCAGGATATGTGTGCAATTTCTGGCAGCTATTCGCAGACGCAGAATAAAGTGATGTTTAAAGTTACTGACTGAAGCTCGAGCGCTTGCTGTGAGCAAGAAGTGCTCGAGACGTGGCACATGATGCTGGGCTGCAGAACATTATCGCTGCAATATGAATTATGAAACTAACACAGCCTGTGATAGAACAAGTTACCCAGCGGTTGACTGCTCGCGGTTGACTGCTTGCTTCAACTTTAAAAATGTGGGATTAAATGGAGACCGATGACAGCGTCTTGTCTCTTTAAAAAGAAAAATAACGGAATACCAGTGATTTAGTGAGAGCAGTGCCTAGTTCTGTCTAGCTCCAACACTGTACATTTACAATAGATAATTCATATTTAGAACACCTTGGATGTTTTTGTGAGTTCATAAGTCTTTAGCTGGGTTTGTATCGTATCGTATTCAAACAAAAACACACAAAAAACACCACAATGCACCTTGATGAAGCACAACCTGTGCTTTTATCCTCAGATTCATGTGTGCATGTTGCTCACTGTTGTGTAGCTCGTTCTAAATCTGGCAACTCAGAGTCTCGTCCTGTTATCTGGGGGGATTCACACTGTGCAATTCATCTACCCCTCCTTGTGCACTGAATTCATTTGTTCTGCGTTGGCATTAATAATTCATAGAGAGTATGAGGGAGGCAGAGTCTCAAGTCTCCTGCTATTCTGTAGGCCTGGCTTCCTCCAGTCTTCTCCCCGAGCCTTCCATCTCTCCTGCATATCTCCTTCCATCCCCTGCCTCCTTCTCGCAGGACCTCTTTCACTTTCGCTTGTTTGGTCTCCATTCCTGATCTGCTAGTGTTATAGTTTGGGGCGTCTGGCCGTAACTATTTGATAGACCATGCTAATGTGTTGCACGGGTTTGACTTTGGAGCGAGAGAGGATTTTCTTTCATGTTGTTTGCCCTCTCCCCATCAGCCTATCTCGCCAAACAGATGGATTCCCTGGCAAACATCTCTGTGGTGATGATACACTCTCTAAGCATAGCAAGTTAGAGTACAGCACTGGCTTATGCTATGATGACATGCACACAGGGGCGTCACAAGGGGGGGAAAGTGGGACTGAGTTACAAGGGCCCAAGGTGGGGGGGCCTTAATTATTTATGTTATTATACTTTAGCTATTGAAAAATAGCAGATCTACAAGCTCACAGCGCGGCACCGCGTGCTGCGCTGCGAGCTTGTAGATCTGCTATTTTTGAAAAGTCGTGAAAATGTGTGCAAATCTTTGAATATATATATTTTTTAAGCAAACATTTGTAACTCAAATTTTGCTTCTGGGGGGTCCCTGGAACGAAATATTTTGAGATGGGGGTCCGTGGCCAAATACATATACAGCACAAAATAACGCAGTGAATCCTTGTACCCGGGGCCCAGAATTTGGTGCGACACCCCTGCATGCACAGCATTCTTCAGCGTGATCCCAATGGTGGCATAACTAATATAGACATAGTGAAATGTAACGCACAGCATAAGAGGCCAAACTGGCATGTATCAGAGTGAAGCTGTGATAGGAGGGACAACCTGCTGTGCTGTTTGTTGTAGCATACCAGTGCTTTGATCATGCCTGCCGCGTTAAGGCTTTGCTCTGCTATTATAGTTTGCCCGTTTCAAAATCAAAGTAATCCGTTGCCTTTTTTGTAGTTGCATTTCGATGCACACGTCACATCACATAGCGTGGGATCGTTCTGTTTATTTGTTGTGTGTATTTGAGTGTGTTCACTCGACTGCAGCCATTTTGCTAGGGTGAGGGTGATCATCAATTAACACTCATCATGACTTTCAGACGTATTACAAGTTATGTTGGTCGGGAGGAAGCGCCTCACTCGTTCACACCGTGCTGCTTAAAGGAGTAGTTCACCCCCAAAATGCCTTTTTTTTTTCTTCAATTGATTACTCATGCCATGGAGACTTGAGTTCAATAATATTTTCCACATTCATGAGACAAAACTTTGATTATAGTAAATTTACCTCCATTGATTCCAGATGGGGACCCAAAATGCATTTGGGTCCCCATCCGGAATCATTTCAATATTGTTGAACTCAAGTCCCCATGGCATGAGTAATCAAAAGAAAAAATAGCATTTTGGGGTGAACCACTCCTTTATTAAGCTTGTCTCGCCAACTATTTCAAGTTCTATTCCTCCTATTCATGCTAGGCAGGCTGAACAAGAACTATACTGCCGAAAGTTATAGGACGTCACGCTAGGCTGGACCAGATGTAAGCCCTGTAGTTCCTGTATTTCTGGTTAGAAAACTTTTTGCAGTAGTTATTATCCACAATTTACTTCCTTGGAACGAGTAGTAGTACATTCATGCTTCAGCTTTTTTTACATCCCGTCTCGGCCCTTCTCTCTGTCTCTCTGTCTCGCTCGTGGGGGGGTGGGGGGTGGGGGGGGGGGGGGTGCACTCTCATCCTTAACTGCCATCTCTCTCCAACCAACCAACTAAAATCCTGCACCACACACACTGATCAATTTTGGAGGCTATTCTGTACTTGTGATTGGTTTCACAGCCTATTCTGTGTACTGCTCTCAGGTTTCTATCAAGTTGTGTCAGGGCTCAGCAAAACACAGAACACTGAGCGATCAAACCGCCTGCAATTGTACCTTTGAAATCAGGTTATGTGACTATCATAGCTCTTGCTTGATCTACTGATGCACCATATCTTTTTGTTTAGTTTGCCGTTGTCTGAGTTCATTGTAAGTTCAAGGACATTTTGGACCAAATCATTCAGACTTTGCCCTTAAGGTGTGTGTGTGTGTGTGTGTGTGTGTGTGTGTGTGTGTGTGTGTGTGTGTGTGTGTGTGTGTGTGTGTGTGTGTGCCTGTGTGCCTGTGTGTCTGTGTGAAGGATGTAGCTTTGTGTGTTAGCTGTCCCCTTTAGGTTTTGTGTGAACATGTCTCCATCAGCCCTAGCAGTGTGGGAATGTGGGCACACCAGCTGTTGAGGGTCCGTTGCCACGGCAATGGCCACCCTTTGAGGGAGTCAAAGGTCTCCCATACTGTAGTTTCCCTCCCAAGAGCTGCCAGGCATCATTTAGTTGTTACTATAGCAACTACTTTCTTCACGTTTTTGAATGATTGATGTGATCATAACCATGGAGTGAGGGGATAGTTTTATTGTAATGACAAAATGTCGCCTATACTTTATATACCCTCCTACCCTCAATGACCATAATGTAGATAGCATTTTTATGTTTAGATTAGATTTTTTACTGAATAGGTGGTCTACCTATGTTTTTCTTAGATTACTATTTCTGTAGTTTTTTTACTGTATAGGTCAGGGGTTCCCAAACTTTTTTTGGCTCGGGGCACCCCTATAAATATTTTTTTTCATCCGAGGCACCCCTACATTATTATGTTCATAATTTTCACTCCCAGCACCTCATATCTAACATATAATTATCCAGGTCAGTCAGTAGGTCAGTCAGTCAGTCAGTCAGTCAGTCAGTCAGTCAGTAAATGCTACCACCCACCAACAGGGGGTGGTGATGTGCGGACTGAAGTATCAGACTAACACACACCAATCTCACAGTTAGGAATGTCTCTCTCTCTCTCTCTCTCTCTCTCTCTCTCTCTCTCTCTCTCTCTCTCTCTCTCTCTCTCTCTCCTCTCTCCTCTCTCCTCTCTCTCTCTCTCTCTCTCTCTCTGCATGCACGGGTCACTAATGCACCGGGTGCATTTGATGTGTGTCTTATCTTCCATCCCCATACTTCTATTCACCTAATTTAGCTGTTAAATTATTTGTATCCATCAAAAAATATACAATCCTCCATGGGTTGCTCCTTACATTATGATGCTCCCACATATTCTCACACACGCACCAGTTACAGTTAATTTCTCCATAACCCACACTCTGCACATATCTTCAAACGGGTAAGGTCTAGTTTATAGTATATTTTAGTGATTAAGTTGCGAGGAAAGCGAGATAATAGCCATTTTGGTTAGAACTGACTGAAAATAACTTTGTACTTCAAGTTTAAAATGATACTAAATATATTTTTAAATGTCCAAATCATTTTCAAATATTATCAAATTATCTCACGGCACCCCTGGACTGCCGCCACGGCACCCCAGGGTGCCCCATCACCCACTTTGAAAACCCCTGGTATAGATGCTTGGTCTACTTACGTTTTTTCTTAGATTACTATTTCTATTCATTTGATGTATTGATGTTACCTTGCTTAATGTAAGTCGCTTTGGAATAAGAGCTTCTGCTCAATGCCCAAATTGTAAAATGGACATTTTTGCGGCGCTTAACCGCTCCTACATCTGGCTTTGTCTGTATGTATGTCATTCCCCCAAAGCTGGGCATTGGCCAAGCTTCGGGGGACGTTTCATGAAATGAATTCATAAAAGGCACCGCTCACTTCACACTGGGTGCGATTTAACTTTAATTTTTAGTAGCGGTGCTAACCACTCCTACGTCTGGCTTTGTGTGTATGCATGAGTGTCCGACGCATGAGCACGGAATGTCCGTATCAGCACGGAACTCCATGTATGGAGATAACCAATGTCACGGACAGAACGGCCCAATACTAGGAGATATTTACGTGTGTCATGTTTGACACAGGTGAGATTATCCTCCAATTTAGTTGTGCCAATTCTCATTCCTTGCAAGACATGTGTTGCCATTTCTGTTGTACCTTAATGGCTCACCTGCAGTGCCTCAGTTCTACTCTCCCGTTCAACACCCCCACTGACAGGCGCTGGTGGTGCAGCCCGTATAAGAGTCTGTGGAAAGATCCCCCTCCCTGCTCAGCTTCCCTTCCCTGGACGCAGGCCAATTGTGTTTGCATAGACAGGAACAGGAACACTTGATCAGTATGCTATTTGTGTCTTTTGTAGCTCTATGAAACTCTTTAGCACAAACCGCTTTATCACAAGCAACTTATAAATAAACAGAACTAATATAGCCAATCCCCCCCCCCTCCCTTCTTCTCTCAATATAGTTGTTATGCATAATTTATATTCTGTCATATCAGTCTACCAATTAAATCTTCCTCACGAATGTCTGCGTTTACATTGCTGTTGTACTTTCCTGGCTCACCTGCCAGTGCGGAGCCCCCACTGTAGTGTCTCCGTCCTACTCCATTCAACACCCACCCCCCTATGCCAGGCCCCATCCTGTAGCGCTATATGTATGCAGTGAAAAACATTGCTGTCCCTGCCCAGCTTACTGCCGCCGAACACAGACAATTGTATAGACCAGTGGTTTTCAACCTATTTAACATCAAGGTCCATTATTTATTGGGCATTTGAGCCACGGACCATTTGATGAGATTTAGCGTCTCAGACACAACACTTTTGTTATCGTGACGTTGGATAATATTTTGTCCACAATTCCATGCTGTATTGAAGTGGTACCATAGGAGAGATAACCGGCAGATGTTGATTGATTGTGTAGACTTCTTGTAAATTAAGTAATGCAGGCGCTTAACAATAATTTAACTCTTGAGAGCGTAAAATGAAACCAAATGGACCATGTAATGCTCTCAATCTATAAGGTCCATTTGGTGACCAACTGTCCATCATTTAGCTGGGGACCAGCTGGAACCCCCTACAGGACCACTGGTTGAAAACCACTAGATATAGACACTCCTCCAAACCGCATGCACCGCAGTGAATAGGGCAGTACGTATAGCCCCGCGACACCTGAGCTCCCATGATTTTCCTATTTAATGGCAAAAACTAGAGTTCAACAATACAAAGCTACCAGTACAGGAAGCTGCCTTCTCCCCTGTTCTGGACAGCAGCTCTGGCCTTTATTAACTCTGACCCTGGCCGGATTGTTTATAACCTCTGACCCCTGGCCTCCCACCTTGGAATGCTGGGTGTCAGCTCTGCAGACGGCCAGGCTCCTGCACAGACCTTAGCATTCTATCCCTTGGGCTCATGGATTCAAAGGCTCTAGTAGGGGCTCGGCCAAACTGGATGCTCTGCGGTGCATTCGAACCCTAACTCCACAACAGTCCAGTATGTATAAAATATGATTAAATGTAATTGCATTGTATATTTAAATGTATGTAATGTTGGCTATCGTACACGTTATTCACAAGGGTGACTAGATGTCCCAAAAATCCTAGCATATTTTTTTAATGTAATTACAGTGGTCTTGATGTAGCCTATAAACACAACAGGCTATAATCATGACAAAAACATCTGCTGTTTGTGTGACTTTTCGTGTTGGAAATGGGATATTGCCATTTAGAATGAATAACTCAAAGCCACTGCGGTGGAGCCGTTCGGACGTCAACGTGGCGGCGCCAATGAAGCCGTCACAACGCAGAGCAACGTGACGCCCCCAGTGGAGCCCTGGCCTTAGACTCCACGGTGGTGGGAAGATGCTTCACCCCAGAGCCACCCAAGAGTGCTCTCAACCTTTGTTATAATTTACCACAATGTTGCCCTATTGCATAATTTATATTCTGTCATGCGCCAAAAAACACGTCAAGATGCAACGCGTTGTGAGCTCGTAGATTGTCATGCGACAAAGTATAAGTCAGGCTTATGTTTTGGTGCCCCTATGTTTGCCTCCTTTCTGTGTTGTCATCTCCCTTGACTGTCCCAGCCCCAAGTCCCTCCCGTTTGCTTGACGCAAACTCAGACCGTTTTTTTCCCCCTCACACTGAACATTTGAACACTGATCATAATGCCGCTGCCCCAGAGGAGTACCTGCACCAGTCAACTGATTTGCATTAGCATACACAGAGGGGCTTCGCAAACTCTCTCTAAACAGCCGTGCCTGCAGTTGTTCCTCCTCAATGATGCGCACGGACTTCAACTCTCATGTGACTGTTGCCTAGTGATTTAATATGCACATCAACCCACCCATCTTATACTGTACCAGACCTCCCCTCTGTCTCTCTCTCTACATCTCTCTCTCTCTCTCTCGCTCTCTCTCTCTCTCTGAGTGCTCATGCCATGCATGCATTGATTAAATTCCGTTAATCTCTTGTGCCACTGCTAACATATTAACACATGTACTATAGGAATATGGATGTATATGCATGAGTCTCTCACTCTCCCCCTCTCTCTCTCTCTCTTTAATCTCTTTCCTATACTTATGCTTGGTCTGCAGGAATCCTCCCACACCCAAAAAACTGATTCAACCCCCCTATAAATGTGACACATATAAATTATGTTTGCTTTATTTAATTACTTCACTTCAAGGCATAAGCATATACATTTAATTGATATAACTCAAATATTATTAATAGTGCCAGATGTGATACATTTACATTATGTTGGCTTTATTTAAATGTATTTAATTATAATATATGCAAATGTATTGAATTGATGTAACTGAACAAATATTAATCGTGCTTACCTTAAATATATACATTTACAATATATGCATTTTTATTAAATTGTTCCAACTCAAATGTAATTAATAGTGCTTATACAAAATCTATTCATTTAACATTATGCATTTATATTACATTCATGTAACTCAAATCTTAGTAATGGAATTTAAAAACACATTGAAAATGAGTTCCAATGAAAACTCCCAGAGTCCCATAAACCACGCCTCTCACCAATTTTATTGAGTAGTTTTTAAGGCTGAAATCATTCTGAGAATATTGTTTGAATCCAACTCAATTTTATTAAGTACATTTTACAGATCTGAGAAGTGACTCCAGCCCTTTCCCTTGATTGGTCAAATAAGTTGGTCACATGTTATGCAAAGCATGCTGGGAACAGCATTTTTCTAGGTTTTCAGGGAAATGTTTAAGCTTTCGGGAGCTAAAAATGCTAAATGTATCATATCAATGTGTCTGCCTTGGCAAGATGACTGTCATGTCAGAATTTGATTTGTCAGTATTTGAGCCGAAACCCTAACCCTAACTGCTAGGCTGCTAGTTTAAGCTTGAGCTCCCTCCCCATGCTAGGCTAAAAGAGAAGAACTCATGGTAACTTTGAGGTTATTGCGTTGGTTTTCTCTTAAATGTTCTGATTTTTCAATAATCACTGCTATTGCATATATCCATTATGCATCTGTATGTTGCTATTGTAAAACTTGAAACAAATCATCCAGAAGAAAACCTGAAACCGAACTCTTCTTATGTAAATGTAAAAGTATTTTATTTATCTTAGCTTAATTCCATAAAAATGAGTTGAACCAACACATTTACGTTAACATTTGTTTGAGTTGGACAAACGTAAATTAATTAAGTTCATATAATTAACTTGGCTTAAGTTAATGAAAATGAGTTGGACTAATTGAACAACATGCATTGCATTGAATGTAGATTTGACTTGGGACTACATATATCCCATATATAAATTTACTCATATAAAATGGGTGGAAAAGTTTCACACATTTAAAATGTGTTCAACTGAGAGATTATTTTTTTGGGTGCACCTTCTCCAGGCTTGGTATATGGGGACAATTCTGAGCATGAGAGCTACAGCAGATTTACACCCTGCTGCGTCCGCTCTTAGATCCCGCCTCGCCCTTCAATAGGTGTCAGTGACTGTATTTACATAAGATTTAGCGACATCACCGATTCTGCGTGGCTGCAGGCTACGCAGAAAGCAAAACGTTTAACTTCTCTGCACAATGTGGTCTTTTGTGACGGACAGCTGGGGGACAAGGAGCGCACTTTGTTTTAGTTTCTTTATGGGGTTCTTCTGGGTACAGGATCTCACTAGGCTCCACCTTTCCAGGTCTTAAAACAGGAAACAGGAAGTCGACTCAGCAGAGGATGTGTTTTGCCCACAGATGAGGGGTATCGCTATCTAGCTTTGCCTTTGGTATCTTGCTTCTCGTCATGGCTAGGTTATGCTACTAGCATAATCAGGGTCAGAGGTGACCACACACAAGTCCGCGCAGAGTGGGAATCAGCCTGACCTACTTCCTGTTATTCCTGTTATTGTCAATTCCTGGAGGTCCATGTCGGCTCATGGAAACTGCCCGCTCAGCATTTAGCTCACAACCCCGCATCCCCCCCCCCACCCCATTCCAAGGTAGGGGCTTATTTTATTGAACGGCACACTGTAAAAGACCTGAGTGTTCATTTAACTCCCTCTGAGTCACAAATGGTAAATCAACTCTGAGGATTTTACTGTGTATACTCAAGACGGGGGAAAGAAGAGAAAACAATTGAGATTTATGAGTCAATTGGACCGGTTTTGCTAAATTCTGCCTTCCTGGCCAAAGGCAAGCTGTAAGTCAATACTCCTTCCCTTTCCTTCTCCTCCTTTCTATCACTCACTTCCTCCCTCCGTAATGTGTGGGGGCCCTCTGCCTCTCCCAACGAGCCGCTTTCTCCTGCTCACCCCCAGTTCCTCTGCGCGTGCTCGTTTCCCAACGGGTCTGAGCACAACGGTTGGGTTGTGGGTGGGCGTGAGATGTAAGGGAGCGCTTGTTTTCCTTGGAGACGACGGAGGGTCGGAGGCGTGCCGTCTCAAGCGGACTTGATCCACGTGAGACACAGCCGAGCGAGCTAAAGCAAGCGAGTCGCCGTGTCGAGCGCTGCGAAGTCTGCTTGCGCTAACTCAGCACCGTTCGAGTTATGTCCCCGTATGGACAGAATCGTAAATCCGTGATCCCCCCCTCCCTCCAGGTTGCAGTCTGTTTCCAGTGTTGCCATGTCCGCTTATTATAAGCGACTTGTTTTTCTGTAAAGTTGCTTGTAAATAATTGGTAGTTGTGGGTTGTGGTTTTTGTAGCTGCTTATATCTGGGCTTGCTTCCTAAGGGCTAGTCCCATTTGGCCGGTGTCCCGATAGGGCGGTGCAGCGATAAGGCGGTGGGGGAGCCTTTCCAACTTTCCAACAGACTCTTTGCGGGCACTCGCGCCTGCGGCGCTCGGGCGCGAAGAGCAGGACCAAGGTCCGCTGGCCTTCGCGCCGCTTGCAATGTCGTGGACAATAACTGTGACATATAACCATTGTATTGCTCATCAGTACGGTAGGAGAGCCCGTTCGTACATTTGCCCCTGTTAGTCCACTTCGCCGTCGCTACACCGCCCTATCGGGACACCGGCCAAACGGGATTTTCCCCTTCCTAAATGTTGTTTGAAACAGTGTTTCTCAAACATTTTCATGTCAAGGACCCCTAGATAAATTTGTCCATGGACCCTCCCCCATCTAGAAGTTCTAGAAATTGTGTTATTAAAATGTATAATTTCTACAATCTCATTGTGAGCTTGTAGACTGCTGTGGCCTTCTTTTGAGCTTGTTGTCATAGACCTTGTTGCTTGTTTCTCTCGCGAAATCTGGCAACACTGTCTGTTTCCCTTTGCCACACATCTGGCTCGTGTTGGAATGGAGCGAGGCGGCTCTCCCGCAGAGCTTAAAACACACTCCAGTCTGGAGGTCTGTTATCCCAGGCATTCCAGTGAGCACCTTAGGGCCACAGCCTGGCGTGAAAGGCATGTAATTGGACCCCTGCTCTACCTTTAGTTTTTTCCCAAACATTTCCAGTTAAGACAAGGTTCAGTTTCCTGGAGATTTTCTTTTGTGTGTGTCTGTGTGACAGCATTTATTTCTGGTCAGACATGGTTAACGCCCACTCAACCCCTCTCTCCCCTCGCTGACAATCTTGACGGGTCGTAAACAACCGTTTTTTTTTTCTTCCTGTTGCTTGAATGTGAAATCGAGGGAGACATTTTCAAGAGAGGTACACTGGGACGAAACCCAGCAGAGAAATGTACACAGCGGGCGGTTTATCTGTGAGAGGGCTTGTGTATGCGTGCGTATGTATGTGTATGTGTATTGTTCATGACACCCACCCCCACCCTGGATGTGCGCTGAGCTGTGCCCTCGGGCTGAGCGCGTGGGGTGGGAGCTGATAGGCCCTCTGCCTCTCTCGTCTATGGGACTGCCCCAGGGCTTCCTGTAGATTACAGCTAAAAGTAGGACGAGCATTGTTTGTGTGTTTATCTGGTGACAGGGAATGCATCATGCGTACACACAGCGCACACAGCGATACGGAGCCCGCCCTGTAATCTCTCCTCGTTTTTTTACTTCCATCACCGATGAATGAATGTTGCAGCGTTTTCCCCCGCGTGTCTCCAAACGTCCAAGGAAAATGACTCAGCAGGACCCATCTAATCTCCTTTCCCAATAGGCCTAGTCACATGCACACTCATACGCACCCGCGTGCGCGCGCACACGCACGCACGCACGCACGCACGCACACACACACACACACACGCACACTGACATTTATGCACACACTCATTCCATCCTTCCCAGTCCCACTGCCTACACCTCAGTGCAAAAGTGCTGCCGTGGGCCCGGAGGAGGAAAAAAAAACGAAAATTGCCGCGGGGATCAATAAGGCAATTTTCTGTCAGGCCAGCGGCCGACACTCAGGTTATTTACTCTGAGAAGACGGGTGGGGGGGCCAGGTTTGCGTGCGTTGAGAGACATATTGCCCTGCTTACCTAATCGCCTGCAGACCCCGTTTGATCATGACGAACGGCTCCTGTAATGTCCTACAACAGTCAGGAGACATGCTTCCCCTCAGCTTTCACTCGTTCTCTGCCCCAACACTGGACAGTCAAATTACATTTCCTGTGCCCATGGGACACGCGAGTTTGTGTAGGTGGTTATACACCCGCCCCGCCCACTCCTCTATGTTAAAACGGATTCAGACACCAAATGTGATTCAGGTTTGGTTACTGGCTCTGTGCTCTGAGCAATATCGTTAGTATGTTCTGTATACAACAAGGAATTGATAACCTTTGTTCCCTGGAGAGTGAAATGAGCGAATGTCCCTTTGGCAATACAAGGTTAGGTCACAAGAGCGTTGCTGCTTGAAGGATGGCGGTATAGAGATAGATAGCCCAGGGGTGAAGTGCAGAGAGCATTAAGCTATACTGTAGCTTCAGGGACATTAAGGCAACTGGACCATAGGTGCTCCCGGTGAGAGGCTAACACAAGAGAGAACCTAATTTTACAGTTGCAATCAAAGCCATTTAGCCTGGGATTAAGAGCTGGACTACCTACCCTGTGTTAAAGGACACATGTCAGATACAATGCTCTCATGGGAAATAATAGAGACAGAGATGGATTAATTAGGCTAATTGCGAAAGGGATTCTCTCCACCGGTCGGTGTTAAGTATGTGGCCCATGCAGTAGAACATGCCCCACGAATAGTAGATTCAGGAATTCCCAAAGCAGCAGGGAGGCAGACCAAAGAATGCAGGCACCGTACAGTATACTGTATGAGCGATGGTAGCGTCCCGCAGACTTTACAAGAAAGTGTGACACAGCTGGGTGAAATTAGCCTGTTTGACGGATAGCGTGTTCCTCATTTCCTAGATTGGTTTAATAAGCAATGTGCTGCCCCCCCATCATCCCCCGCCTGGGGGGACGGCGGAATCCTCAAAGGAGATGTGAGAGTTCAGGAGATTTATGCACAGCTCCTGAATTAATATGTCCCTGGATTGGATTCTCTGAGTCTGATTGTAAGAAACTGCAAAGAAATGCCAGGTTCGCCCTTGCTACAAGCACGGTCTCAGGTGCAACCTAGAAGACAGGTTCCATGAATGTGTCATGCAAATGAGACACATATTAGTTTGGTGCTCTCGGAGAACTAAATGTAATTCATGCCACGTTCTTGTAATTTATGCCTCAGTCATTGTGAGACATGTGCACAACACACGTGTGTGTATGCATGTAGACACACATGCACACACATCCATCATACGTATGAATGCACACGCACACACACACGCACGCGCACAGTGCACACGCACACACACACACACACACACACACACACACACACACACACACACACACACACACACACACACACACACACACACACACACTTAAATGTGCATTTATGTGGAAATGAAGCATTAAAATGGTGTTCTGTCTTCCATGTTAAGTGCCTCTGTACAATGTGCTTTTGGTAAAGTTTCACTTTGTTTTGTAATCATGGAATATCATAGCACTGTTAAGCAGGTAGCCTGCCAGTGGCATAGTATTCCCCACACCCAAACAACCTGACATGTCCTCCAGGTGAGTACACAGGAAAATCAGACTTTTAAAAGGGGGAGACCTTTGTAAAATGTACTCTAGAGTATACACTGGACATACCGGGCCAGCCATCTGATTTGCCTGCAGTGCCCAAGTGAGATGTCCTTAGAGTACAGACCCCATCTTCTTTCCAATTACAGCAGCGGGCGAGGAGAAGTGGCCTATTTGCTTGTCAAGGCACAGAGGGCATGCTTCACTAGTTGGTATGACTGCCACAAGAGGCTGGGATGAACAAGGGAGGTATGGTGGCTGCTTAGATGCACAGGCTGTTTGTGTTTGTGGACTTCAAGGATACATCTGACTTGGTGGTTACTAGTATGCTGCCAGTTTCTTAAAAAAAATATATATATATATATATATATTTTGTTCTTATTGTATAGTCCAATTTATCTTAGGAAAAAAGCAGACCTAACCAAAATTACAAATATTGGGAGCTGATGGTAGGTGTGTCGCTCCACCTCAGCAATCCATCTCCCAGGGGTCTAGTACATGGGTCTTCAACGTTTTCAGGCCAAGGACCCCTTAGTTGAGAGAGAGATGAAGCAGGGACCGCCACAACCTCCATATAGTTTCATTGTTTGACAGCACAATTGTCAGTGTATTTTGGATTCGTGTCAATTAGTGTATTCAGATATTTAACCAGTTGAACCGTCAATACTTAATAAACTTGACCTTTCACTCTGTACTTAGTCTGCTCTTTTTCCTCTCCTCACCAAAGCTCTTTACCAAAAATAGACGATCTAAAAGCTCACAACGCCTCGCAGCGCGAGGCGTTGTGAGCTAAAGTTCTCAGAATATGGACAATAGGGTTCAAGTGGTTAATAGAAAAAAAAATAGAAAAATCGGGTTAGGGTTAAAATTCTATCACTCAAAGATTTGGAGGACCCCCTGTAGTAACTCTGAGGACCCCCTAGGGGTCCCGGACCCCCTGTTGAAGACCCCTGGTCTAGTGCATTGTAACAGGGACAGACTCCCGCGGGTTACCGGCTGATACCGACAGTAAGCCACTCCCGACCTACTTTGGCTCACTGATGATGTAAACATATTATGTTATACATATGCATACAGGTTCACTCACAGTGTGTTATGGCAACTACCTCAAAGCAGCCAATGTGAGAAATAGCTATACTGTACATACCGGTATCATGTGCCAGGATTCTATCTAGTGTTGTGGCAATGGCTCGAATCTTGCTTACAGCATTATCTCCCACAACATTGTTTCACAACAATATATGTCTAATAAAGCCCAGTTACTACAGATAGTGCACTGCCAGTGCCCACTATCCCCTTATAAAAAACAATCAATAAGTATGTAACACACTTGTGTTCCTCTCCCACACACGTAAACCAGCCTCCTTGCTCGTAGTGTATCAGTGTGTACTGTATGAAATTAACAGCTTGTTTCTTTCCCCTGCTAGCTCTGCTTTGAAAGCTGAGGCCCAGGCTCTACATTATACATTCAATAATGTCACATTTCAAAGTGTAATTAAGGCCTCTGATGAATGATGATTTACAGTTTCATTCTTACTAATGCAGTCTCTCAGTCTCAAGTGTTTTTTTTTTTGTTTTTTTTTACACAGACCTTGTTATGGATTCTAATTTAAGTTTTATTCCTCTTGACAGATGCTGTCAAACAGAATCACACGTGTTATTATTGTGTTTTCTGTGCTCATGTGTGTGTCTGGGGTGGGAAGGTATTGCACGACGGTAGGCAGTACCCCTTGTGTGTGCGTATGTTTGTACACGCGCACGCGCGCGGAAATGTTGTGATTAGTATTTAGTGTTTTATCATCTGCTATCAAACCTATTCACCCTCGACACAATGTAGCCACGTGCTGTTTGTGTAAAGGCATGGAATTGTTGTTTTTCTTGTCAAGACTGACAGCTACAAAAACAGAATAGGCCGCTGCTGAGAAGAAGGCGAATACTAACATGAGTACAGTATTTTCTGGACTATAAGGCGCACCTGACTATAAGGCGCACTGTCAATGAATGGTCTATTTTCAAACTGTTTTCATATATAAGGCGCACCTGACTATAAGGCGCACATAATAGACACTACCGTTGCGTTATGCATCAAACAGATGGAGCTGTGCTAAAGGGAATGTCAATGTCAATGAATGATCCATATATAAGGCGCACTGGACTATAAGGCGCACTGTAGTTTTTTGAGAAAATTAAAGGCTTTTAAGTGCGCCTTATAGTCCGGAAAATACGGTAGTCATCCTTCTCACACAGAGGTAAACAGACTAGTCTTCAGAGGCGTGAAATGATGGGGGCAGAATCTACATTAAACCATATTTGTGTGAGTGGTGCACAAACATATCATATCGCCGCGAGGCGTTGTGTGCTTGTAGATCTGTTGTTTTCACTACTTTTGTGCGACGGCCTTGTATGATGAAGCAGGGCCTATACTTTGCGAAAGAACGTACACATTTGAAACTTGGAGATACGAGGTTTCCACCCGACAACAACGATATGTTTGTGCATATGTAACATATGACTTGGAAAAAATCTGAGAGAAAAAAAAAACAAGGATAAGCAGCCGGTTTTCAATCTGCCACCAGAGGCAGTATTTACAATTCAAATTCCTTTTGCCCCTTCAAAAGACATCTCTGGTTGGCACAGACTTGAATGAAGGGCTGCACTGTTGTTGTTCAGGCCCCCTTCACTGCGCCCCCCTCCCCGCGTTGACGGACATTGCAGTAAGAAACAAAGGCAGCTGCTGTTTTACAGTCTGGTAGGGGGACTAACACTATGCCCGTCCGTCCCCTCAAATAACAGGGCTCGGAGCGATGCTTCAACATGGCCTCGACACCCAGTAGCCTGAGTGACAACCCAGTTATTTCACCAATGGATTGTTAGAAGTCGTCGCTGTCGGGCAGAAACCTTGTATCTCCAAGTTTCACATTTGTATGTTTTTCTTCCCCGTAAAGTAAAGCCCTGCTTCATCATACAAGACTGTCGCACAAAACTAGTGCAAATAGCAGAGCACACAACGCCTCGCGGTGTGAGGCGTTGTGTGCTTGTAATCAGCTATTTTCACTATTTTAAATAATTTAAAAAAATTATAAATACAAAACGAATGGTTTTGGACATACAAGGTTTCCATCCGACAACAACAAAGTATAGTGGTATTCTGAGGAGCGGTGGGTATTCAGGGCTCGGGGGGCGGGGGGGGCGGGGGGTTGAAGGGGGGATTCATAGGCACTCTGAGCGCCAGGGGAGCCTTTTCAGTCGAGGGAACAGTGTAACTCTTTGTTATGGTTGAGGTCACAGGCGCATGCAGTGGACCCGGGCCATTGTATACATGCTGGAGTGTAATGCTGGGTTGTGGGGGGGAAGCACTCAGACAGGATCAGGTTGTTGAAGGAAAAGGCGGGGGCGTCCCCCGCGGTGTCCCCCTTGGCCCCACGGTGACATCACCGCCTCCCTTGTTCCCCTACCCTGCTGAGCGACGATTAGCCCGGTGCTGCCTGCCGTTGGTGCCCATGGCCCCTTTGTGCTGCGCAGAACAGCAGCAGCAATATGTTGGCCTGCTGACTTGGGGGGCCCGTTTATTGATGCCTAGGCCTGTCACAATTATTACATAATTGTCTAATCGCAATTATTTGAGCTAATCGCAATTATTTTGCATGATCGTCATAATCATTTCCATGTTGAGAAACGTTCATAGTTTCTAACACTTTCAAAAAGTAGTGGAAATAGCCGATCTACAAGCTCACAACAAATCATACCTGCCCTGTACAACTTCAAAGCCAAACAGAGATGTATTTTGTATTCATATGCTCCAGTGTTCAGCGAGAAAAACACAATTAAATCGCTGTTAATCGCAATAATCGTGACAGCCCTATTGATGCCCGCCATTCTGGAAACAGGATGCGCTGACGAGGAATGATAAGACACGTAATGATAAGATACTCGACCCAGTGCCGTCTCTCACTCTCACATGCAGCTTTTTGCATTGCACATACTGTCCTGTCCTGTCCTGTGCTGTACCCGTCACTACACCACCGGGTTCACAATGGCTTTCTAATGAGTTTCAGGTCCCTTCAGTTTACCATTGGAATTGCAACAATTGGAATTGTTGTTATCCTTATCCTGCCAGCAACTTTTGAAAGTGTCCTTTGGTCGCTTTCTCTGTGATTGATTGGGTATTCATCACGGTGTGGGTGTACCCACTATATTTACATGCCAACCCAAACTACATAGAGTACAAAACGAAATGGGGAAAAGCAGCTAGCACTGTGTCGATGCAGCACAGAACACTTGTCGCAGTGCAAGAAAGGCATAACATTTCATGCCTAATTGTGGTTTCTAGTCACATCTGACATTGTCTAATCTGGGGATTGACTGAGATTCATTCAAACAGACAATGGCAGCTCTTGGCAGGATTATGAGGGATCCTAATGTGAGAGTACACAGCTGAATGGGGGCGACTGTACTAACATTGATCCATTTCACTCTCCCTCCCTCTCTGTCTCTCGTTCTATCTCTCTCTCTCTGTCTCCTCTTTACCAGTCACTGCCAGTCATGATGACACATCAGCAGAAATTCAGTGTTTTGTTCAGGTGATCAGGGTTGTCCTCCGTCACCTTTTTGATCGGGGGACTGTGACACTTATTCTTCGCATGGTCTTGAGCAGAACATTGCTTTGTGATTTCTTGATCTCACTTCAAATTGATCCTATTACCTTAGAATGCACTTCCCGCTGCGGACAAAGGGAAGGCCATTTACCTGAGTGACTGTCCAATCCTGTGGAGTTGTAATTGGCTGTTTTCTCTGTCAGTGTCCTTGGCAACTGTGTTGAAATACAGGCCCGATGGCCTTGTGTAGCTCCCACCCTGGGCAACAGTGAAACATTGACTAAAAGTCTGCATTAACCTGATAACCCTGTTCAGAGTTTGATGACCAGCGTTGTGATGCCATGTCTACCCGCCAGCTTGATTGAACGATCTAGAGGATTCCAGCCATGTGAGGGGAGATTGCATTGGACATAATAATTGGCCAATTATTGGCCAATTAGATTTGTGTAATGGGTTGATTGCCTATAGTAAATCAAACGTCAGATGGGATGTACAGGCTACATTAGCAAAGGATCACTTTCTGTGTTCTTTTCCATCAAAAAGCATAGTGTTGGGAGTGTGTGAATCCATTTCAGGAAAGAAATCATTGCCTGACAACAAATATATTTTGTATTTTAATTAATGGACTTAAGATAAGCCTATCCTTTAAAATGTGCCCAATTTGTATTCTATTCAGACCATCTATCATTTCAAGACCACAAGTGTCGTGTTTTCAAATGGCGGGTGTCTACATTTGTGACTGATCGCGGCTTGTGTATGTGCTTGATGGATTGGATTCACACATGTAACAACACCTCTGGCTCCCAGCCTCACCCCCGCCCCTTTCCTACCTCCCGACCTCTTTACCTCAAGTCCCGTTCTGTCGTAGCAGCGCTCCGTACTTTGTACTTCTACACAGCTCCACGCTGCTGAGCAATACAGGGCCCTGTCAACGCTGGTCCCCCACAACAGAGTTTTCTTTTCTTTTTTTGCTCCTTCTCTGATTGACATCTTATTATAGAGACATGCTTTCTATCTGACAGGCTTATCTGGGAGCCGAGAAGGTGATTATATGATGGGATGTTCTGCCCTGCCCCAGGGACACTTTTTTTCTATGTGTGAGTGTGACCCATATAGCTGACCTCCTGTTTCTAAGAATGATGATTTCAGTCAGTCCACCACTTTTTACCTCCAAAGCTATCTACAGAACCACTGGCTGGATTGCCGTGGAATTTGCTGTGCTCCGTCACGCTCCACAGCGGATGAACAGAGGATGGGCTGCACTGATTTTGTTGACCCCATGCTCTTGTCTTTAGCCCCACCATAAGGCGAACTATTGCTACAAGCCCACAAGATACATTATGTCCAAATCTAATGGTCGGATTGCCATGAAACTTACTCATGCCCCCTAAAGAATGCACCCTATTCATTAAGGGTGACCTCGCAGTCTTTCCACTAGTTCTGCCCCAGGCCAAAATGTAAATCTGTCATCTCATAATCTTAACTGACAAGTTCTCGCTTGGATCAGCGGGTAGCACTGCGCTGCGACAGACAATTATTCCGCGAGTAAACGGCAGGTGATCTGCACCTGCTTCAGCTGTGTCAAATCATTGTCCTGCACGTTGTGTGGAAAAACGTTGACCGTATTCCAGCTGTTGTCTCGGGCAGGTGTGTGCCTGTAACGAGCAGGAACGCCATAGTTTCACAGGAGTGCACCAGCTTGTTGCTCTGCCTGTCGGATTGCCTGCACCTCCCTGCCTGCTCCCCTCTCATTGAAAACTGTGTTCGACAATTGCTTCCCATTGCCCTTAAAAGTGTGGTTGAGAACTGTTTCTAATTCTAACTCATCTCATGTGGAATATGGAAAAAAGTTATTATTATTATTTTTTTTTTCAATAATTATTGTCCCTTTGTCATTGATCTGTTATCCATCAGGCCAGCTACTCCAGAGCAAATTTGACCAAAGCTGTTATGTCACATATGAACCCACTTTAGGACAGTGACCTGGTCACTGTCCTAAAGCTAAAGCCAACAGACTAAAGCTTGTCTGTTGGCAGACGTGTTCTCTCACCTACTGGATATACTCCTGTTTGCTTGTTTGAGGCGCCTGGTAGAGCATGCAGGCACACTCTAGGTCCTCCCACTTAACAATACAAGGGAGTGATGCGAAGGCTTTTCCTCCCTCAGAACATGAAAGATGTGAAAATAAAATATGAAATATGCATGAACTGCTTCAACTACTTTGAGTTGGATGCTGCAGCCCGCTGTCTCCTTGGTGAGCAACATACTAATTGGTGACCAGGATGCTGCTCAGATAATGTTACATGTCTGTGTTTGATTCGATTGCTGATGTCTGTCTGTCTGTCTGTCTGTCACACACAGTGAGACAGAGTAATGGAGGCGGGGGGGAAATTAAGAGTGATAGATCAACGTATTTTCAGTCAAGTCTGAATACAAAATTACACACACATTTGTTATTAAATGTATGTATTTCCAGGTGTAACAAGTGAGAGTGGTGATTTCTAATAATACTATCTTCTCTCACATTTAGCAGGCATTAAAAGGTAACAGAGCAGCACTGTCAAAGAAGCCCCATTCCTTTGGGGAGCAGCTGATAAAACGGTATTTAAATGAAGTGTTTCTCACCGTCTTGGGTGAGGAAGCAGCAAAGAAAGTTGTCTCTGTGACTGTCTGACCCACTCTCAAATAAAACTGTTGCGACCAGAATCAAGGACATGCCAGCAAAGTCTGTTAGTTAAAGCCTCGTTGCCATTGCCTTTAAATCAAACTTTGTTTTATACTAGTGGCTCATTTTAAATTACTCTAATCTTAATCTACTTCAAACTGTCCTCTTCTTTTTATACTTTTCTTTAAACTGCATATTGAAAGCCTGCGCTGACAATTTATTTCACCTACTTCACTTGATTGATTGATTGATTGATTGTCAATTCTCCAGACAATGACCTGGTCTATTAGCACATGGGCTCAATCAGATATTATATAGAGCTAGAAGCCTACTAGGGATTTGGCAGTGTCAAGTCCATTGCATGTCCAGTCCTACTGATTAGGACATTTGCGTGTCTGGGTAATATCTAGATGTGTTCAGACTCAGAGTGGCAGTGCATGTGTGAAAGCAGCTCAAGATGCCTTGCAAAATGATATTCTCTCTTGAGGGGAAGCGTATGCATCTCCCCCTAGTGGTGTGACTCATTCCGCAGGAGGTGATAAATGTTGTGGTTTCTCATTCAAGTGTTTACTCCTCCTTCCCCACTCTTTAGACCTGTGTTTTTCACTTTCCCAGCACGCACTCTCACACTCCAACTCCAGGGCCTAATTAAGAAGCAAATGTTTTCCTCCAGGGTGTCAATGTATGTTTGCGTGGACCGTGGGGGCGAGTGCATGGGATTTGTGGGTGCGCTGTGCATGTGTGCAGAGTGTATCTGAGGAAACCGTGAGGGTGCATCATGTCAACCTGTATTCCTTGCACTGCTGCACAACATATAGGAGTTGTTCGGCATTGGGTTGGATGAAGCAAGCTACACGCCGTCTTGCATCTCTCTACATTTCATTGTTTCACAAATGTGTTGCATCACACTATTTATCTATTGCTACTACTATCTGGATATCAGTAGCCATCCTTTGAGCAGCAGACAACACAAGCCTGCATGAGCATACAGCACATGAGACTCCCACCCACATACTGTACAGTAGCGCCGCGAACCTCTAGTACTGTACACCCACACACACACACACACACACACACACACACACACACACACACAAACAAAGGCGTTGTGTAGTGCACCCTTTATCATCCTCCTGCTATCCCAATTAACGGAGGCCTGCAGCTCTGTTGGTATTGTCTCTGTGAATCGGTCTCACATGGGCACAGTTCCACCACAAAGCATGACAAAATGCAGGACTCTGCCTCATTACCTGAACTGTAATCCCTGTGTGTCCCGATACGATAACAGTAACTCTTTATTCGTTATTGACAACATTAGCCCAACAGCCCCGATCATTCATCTGTGTGCTGCTTGTATGTGCACAGGTGCACTGGGACAATGCAGTCGGTCAATGCCATTGACCCTTGCACTCTTGACCTTTGATGTATTTCGATCTTCTTGAAACAAATTAGCTATGATGACAACAGAGCAGCTTTAGAAAGATTAGCCCGGGGTCAATTTGACACACAGGCACAGTCAGAGGCAAGCACATGTGCACACTTATGCACCCGATGCAGCACACTTTCATGCATACCAATGCATGCGCAGGCATTTCCTACACATACTGTACATTTATGGCTGATTTATATTACAGATATAAGCTCACAAAGCATAGCGCTGTGATGCGTTGCGAGCTTGTAGATCGGCTATTTTCATTGTGTGACACCCATGCACGTGCAACTAAATATAACTCTGGCTTCCGGGTCATAATGTGTCAAGTCCATCCCTACTGTTGCTGGCAGGCAAGCATGGATGGGGTCATTTTAGAAATGACTTTTGTGTTACTGTTGCAAATAGACAGTGCGTGGTATGTCCTCCACTAGCAGCTCTATTCCGTAGGGGACCCCTGAGTGACACATAAGAGCCCCACTGAGGTACACTGTTCTGGGCTTGGCTCATTACTGTGGTCCCCCCTCCCCCTCCCCCCAGCCCTCCCAGGCCTGTTCGAGTAGTGTCAATGGGTTGAGCTAACCTTGGCATGACTAGGCAGAAACACTCGCCCGTTACAAAGAGCTGATCTACCACCAGTCTGAATAAAGCAACTCGAGTCTGGGGTGAATGTGCGTGCGTGCATGTGTGCGTACGTACGTGCGTGCGTGTGTGTGTGTGTACTTGTTCAGTGGCAGTTTGTACAAGAGCACTGCATATAGACTGAAACAGAAAATGGGCCATGTAGCCATGAACTCGTGCTTGAGGTTTCCGTGCAATTCTGTTAACGATTACTCTGCAAATGTTTCGATGTGCTGGTACCCAGACGTGTGTGTCTGTGTCTGACTGTGTCTATGTCTGTCTGTCCCTGTGCATGTGTGTCCAAGTGTGTGCACGTGTGCTCGTACAAGTGAAGGTGTGCAGCCGTCTTGGCTGGAGGCATCCCCCTCTACAGTGATTACTCACGAAGGCAGATGTGGTCGGCAAGCCGGGTTGTGTAATTTGGCCCAGATGTAGGTTAGAGAGCCGGGACTGCTGGGCTGGAAGCATTTTCCACACAGTCAGTCCCTCTCTCTTCTACTTCACCCCCCGCTCCCCTCCACTACCACTGTTCTTTCTTTGTCTCCAGCTCAGGGGGATTTCCACAGCAAACAGCAATTCTGAGCCTCTGCATGGAGGATGTCGGATGTTAGGCAAAAACTGATCTAATTTCCCACAGTCCTGGATGGGGAAAGTTCTTTGAGCGGCTGCCCTGGTAGCTGCTCTGTAGTTTTCATTTCTTGGAGGTCACAACCTGTTGTGTGTTTTCCAAAGGTCTGCCGTGTGCCTTATCACAAGCGGCCTTATTACATTCCTCTGGCCTTCCCTCCGTCAGATGATGATGCATGGTGCTTGTCAGAACCATTAGCAGCACCCAATATAGAAAATGTGGCTCCAAAGATGAGTGCGGTTTTCTGCTGCTGGGGTCCACAATGTGCAGTTTATTTATTTATTTATTTATTTTTCCATGTGCACGAAGAAGAGAGAGGGGGAGAAAAAGAAAACGGCCTCAGACTTTGACATTTTATTTATCTCCTGCCTTCCCACTGCTCCTGCCCCCTCTCCATGGCTTTGAAAAGCTGTTTTTCCTCCTCTCCTCCCCTTCATCTGGAGCTGATTGTGTATGACAGGAGTGAAAGGCAGGGGAGCGTGAATGTCAACAGCCGATTTAAATGCAGTTGTGGAGAGTCACCTATTTTATGCACATCTATCTGAGGGGCTGAGCGTGTGTGTGCGGCGGTGTTTGTGTTCAAGCACTCGTCGAATCAGTGCATAATCGATTATAATTGCGTGTTACCCAACCATGGCTAATTTTCATCATACAGTATTAACTGATTTACAGAAGGGCCCTACACAGTTCAGCTGTGCATGTGTTGAAGCTGTAACCTTGCCATTGTCTTCATCTTTGCTCCATATTAAGTGATCAAGACCCTGCACATGAAATGCCATCGCTTATTTCTAGAATACCGTATACCATTTGGCTTTGTGAATATTTAACAATATGCCCTGGAGGAAGGACATAGATTAGCTTATTTGCATTGATACTTAACCACACGAACCCTTGCGTTGCTCACAATGCGATGTGTTGTGAGCTTGTAGACCAGCTGTTTTTCATGAAGAGATTTGGTGCAGAGGGGAAAAAAGGAGTTGGACCTTGCATGTACAGACGCAGGAAATATAGAAAATAGTCGATCTACAAGATCATAGTGTGTCACACACTGCAACACGTTGTGAGCTTGTAGATTGGCTATGTTCGGTGCGGGGCTCTGAGTCTGCACTCAACTAAATTAAGTATACTGTAATTGAGCCTTTACTGGAGGTGTGGTGTACAGCATGGATTTCTACACAGAGAGGGCAATTCTTTCAACAAAAAAAAAAAGCTGCATTCAAGTTCCTGAGAGTTCGGAAAAGGCAATTCTCTTGAATGCGTCCTTCGGGTACGGCATGGAAAGACGGGCATTTGCATGTCGTCACTGTAGGGCAGAAACCTTGTATCTCCAAGTTATTTGTAAAGTAAAGCCCTGCTTCATCATACTGTACAAGACTCTCACACAAAACTAGTGAAAATAGCAGATCTACAAGCACACATCATTTTTAAAATGACATATACAAAACAAAAGTTTTTTTGACATACAAGGTTTCCACTCGACAACAACGATTTGTGGTTCACGAGTCAAGAACCACACCGCCGAGGACAGTTAAGGATGTTTATTGGAACACTGATGGATGACGGAGGGGAGGTGTGGTTCTCCGCCTCCTGAACATCTGTTGTCCCAACTCCGTTTAATACTTCAATTGTTGCCTTTCATTTGACCCACTTATGTTATTGCAGTGGCTCAGTGTGTGCTATTTTGCATTCTACCAGCAAGTCTTATTAGTTTCTATGGTAGATCGATGCAAGCCAGTTTAACACCACTGTTGTTTATACTGTATATGTTGTAATTTGATTTGACTGTTGCCAGGTCATCCTAGTTTCAATGCAGGGTTTCCTGCAGCACTTTACAGGCCAGGCGCCCCGCCCGGCCAGAAAAAAACCCCGCCCCCCCAAGGGTCTTTTCAAAAAAACGTTTTGGACCTCCAACAATGTACTAGGCATGATCGCGATCGCGAAATTGCATGTTTAACCCCCATACCAACCCTATCTTTCAAACATGGCAGCCATGTTTGTTTACATTTGAAGAAAACATAAGGGCTGCTATCTCCTGAATGCCTGAACGGATTTCCAAGCGGATTTTTTTGTTTGAAAGCTGTGAAAAGCGTGTACATGCATAGTGCATCATCTGTGCACGAATTCGTACACCAGCGTGCACACTATTCTTTTAACCCTTTGGTGGCGAACCGGCAATATAAGAGGTCCCACTTTACATCCCAGATGTGGTGGAGTAAATACTGAAGTACTGAAAACAGGAAATACTCAAGTAAAGTACAAATACCTGAAAATCTCCTTTGTACAGTATAAGTACAGTACTTAAGTAAATCTACTTAGTTACTTTACACCAATGTTTTTTTTTTGTTTTTTTTTTACTGTGCTGTAGACTTCTATTTATATGGCACAAGTGCTGGTTGATTAACCTGGGGGAAAAAAACAAGTTACACTGTCCTGTGAAAAACGTATTTATTCAATGTTGAATAAATGTGGATGATAGCATGTAGTTGTGTTTTCCGTCATCATGGGCACATTCATGTGTTTTTTATAGGGCAAAAATAAGAATTAATATTAAAAATTAAGTGAATTAATTACTCGAATTAATGAATTAATTATCAAAAATTTCCGGCGCACGCGATGAGATCCCCCCCTGGTCAAGACTTTTTCCTGCAGGAAACCCTGCAATGTATTGATTATTGATTTGTTGGGGGGGTTATTCTAATGTTAGACTGACGATAGGTTTACCTACGATCCTAGATTACTATTGCTATGCATTTGATGTATTAGTACCCTGTGCTGCCTTGCTTTTATTGTAAATCGCTCTGGATTAAGAGTGTCTGCGAAATGCCTAAATTGTAACTGCTCCCGATGAGCAGAGTGGTGCCTTGCATGGTTTCCTCCACCATTGGTGTGTGAATGGGTGAATGTGAAGCACATTGTAAAGCGCTTTGGAGAAAAGCGCTGTATAAATGCAATCCATTTACCATTTGTACTCTCAGTTAAATTAACACTGAGGATTTTACAGTGTAGTTTAGGGTCCTGGAGATTTAAAAACACGTATCAAATGGGGATCTGTCTCCTAATGCATATCAAACTGTGGGTTCCTGAAAATAAAAAAAAGGTTGAGAATCACTGGCCTGTAGCAACAGGAGGGAGGGTGAAGACATTGAGCTTGGGTGAGATTAGAGGGAGGAATTGCAGAGAGGCAGAGACAGAGAGAGAAAGAACAAAGAGCAGCGAGGCATCCAAGATGATGAAGTGGTTGGACCAGAAGATGAACTACCAGCTGACGCGCTCTGTAAACGAACCCACTTGAGACGCAGCTCGCCAACCGCAGTGGAGTCGGCGGCGCGGCCGTGTTAATCAGCCCTTTTCCTCCATGCCGCGTGTCCTCAGCGGTGTTGGGAGCGCGGGCCATCAATTTGAGAATGGGCTGCAGCTGACAAACATTATCTTGCCACCATGTTTCCTCCACTTCCCTTCCCTTCACTCCAGCCCAGCCTGGATCCATGCACCACCAAACACATGGCTCATTGGTTCATGTGGGCGGGCGGCAAAACCCTCCCTTCTACTTACCAAGACTGCATGCGGCCAGTGTCCTTGTTTGAAAGACAAACGAAGAAGCTAATTACGAATCTCATCTGGGTAAATGGCCTGCATCGCCCATCAAACTTAAAGGGATAGTTCACTTCACCCCCAAAATGACTTTTTTCCCCCTATTGATTTCTCACCCCATGGAGACTTGAATTCATGGGTATTATTTAGTTTATGTCCCATTATTAAGCCAATCATTTTAGGAGACTCTTTGTGTCTCCATAGGGAACAACGTAGGCTCTTTGTGTGTCCATAGGGAATCACTGCTGGTCATCAAACCATTGGCTTAAAAATGCAACATCATTTTTTGGGTGAACTATCGATTTAAAATGACTGTTATATCCAGTAAAGCTAGCTACAAACTTATCCCCTGTGGTTTAAATATAAGCTTATGCAGTGCTAGCACTCCTGACGTAATCATAATCTAACCTCTATCCGCTGCGCTCCCTGTCCCGTGAGGCATCCGCCGAGCTGCCCTTCACCTTTAGAGACGGACCATTAAACACTGGTAACCCTGTGCTTTCACAGAGGAGCCATTAGCCAAACCCCAAAGCCTATGACGAGGGCTGTGGTCAAAGGTCTGTTTAAGACTAAACACAGCTCCTGTCTTCATGACACTTGACAGGATCATGTCCCGTGACACATGATGGGACCTTCGCTAACTGCGTGGTGGAGCTTTCAGAGCAGGTATTTTGTGACTTTTTGTGATTTTTTGCTCTTTTTTCCCCCCTCTACAACACATCTCTTTGCCAAAAATAGCTGATGCTTTGTGAACTTGTAGATTTACATTTTTTTCCTGAACGTTTCGCCCAGAATAGGGATGCTAGGGCTCAAGTGGTCAACCATTGTCCAGGAAAATATTGTGCCAGCAACTCCCGTACCAGATTTGTGTTGTAAAATGTTGCAAAAATATTTCTAATTGTTAAATGTTTTTCCTAATAAAAAAACAACAACAACTACAAAGCACCACAATGCTATTTTCAAAAAGCCAATGTATATACTAGATATACTAGACTAGTGTTCATATGTTAGTCGTTCTTTTGGGGTTATTTTCATCGACCTGGCTTATTTCTCTCGCAAAATCTGGCAACACTGGAGACTAGTTCAAGTAGAGGTTTCACAACGCGTCATGATGAGCTTTTAGATCGCCTATTTTCATGTACTGTACATCATAGTGTACATGAAGATCACTGTGAACGTGATTCTGACCACTCTGGGATCATACAGGATATTCCTGCTGTACAGCACTTTCACTGCAGACAAAGCATAAAAAACTTAATGATGATAAGTTTACTGGAGTCCTTTAAAAGTCCCTGTCCATGTGTTCCACGCTGTGATTTTAAATCCTTTTCGAAAGATCTTCTCTGTTCAATTAATGTACATGTTACTGTAAGTATTACCCCCCCCCCCCCCCTCCCCCATGTCCCAAAGGAGGTTTATTGTACCTCTGCCTTTGCTCTCTCTGTCTTTGCCATCGTTTCGTTCTCCATATCCCATGAATATTTATACGGGTTATGGGCACAGGTCATCGTGTTCTTATTTTGTTCATGAAATGTGCAATGAAAGCACTGGCTGCACTGAAATACACGCTGAGGAAGGCTAGCGCCGCCGAAACGCGTCTGCGACTGTCCATGCGTCTATGAATTAAAATCCTATTACTTTCTTACTATCCTATTACTTTCTTACTGTGAATCTTCCTGAGCCATGCACCCGGCAAACTACATTAAATATACAGACTGAGAGTGCTCGTTTTTGTTTTCTACTGTACTGAAAAAGACCAAATCATTGAAATCCCAAACACAGAAAATAGACTTGAACCACACTGCATTGGTGCCTGATTTATACAGCGAGACAGTGGCTGACCTGCAATTCTCCAGCTTTTCTTATTCTAGGTTTTTAGGAGGTAAATCAGGAGTCCACTAGTATGCATTTGCTTGGTCGTATGTGTTTCTTTTTATGGTAATATTATTGACCGCTCATTTTGTATGACCCTGGCAAAAGCAAAGTTTGAGAAAAATATACATCACACAGCACTTGCCTCAATCAATGCTCCTTGCACACTTCCTCATTCATGATTGACCAAATGCATACATAAATGAATGCTATTATTCGGTTCAGCTGTAACTGAAATGTGGTGTTGCATACAGTGGTTTGTGTCAGACATGTTGTTATGTCTGATGAAATAGACTTTAGTAGTGAAAGTGAAACTCTATATTCTGCTTTTTCATTTGTGTATCATCGTCCTTGATGATTTGATGGTGACATTTGTTTCACAACATTTTCTTGTTACTCTACATTAATTCTTTGGAGATGTGCAGAGCTCAAGAAACCCGACTTTGTTACTAGTAGAGCATGCAATAGAATGGACCCCCCACCCCCCTCTACAGTAGCTTAATTCATTGACTATCAGAATTAAAACATGTCTTTGGTCCAGGCTGCCAGCTTTCAGGGTGTTTGCACTGATCTTTGAGAAATCATAAGAATATTCTGCGTCGCTCCGATCCGCCCACGGGAGCCATCGAAAGACATACATGGGAAAATTATCCTGGTCCATACACGACCAAAAATGTTAAAATAGAGGATCTCGCGTCAACCTCACGTTTTCCATCGCCTCCTAAAGGCGAGGAAATATTTTTTCCCGGTCAGGTGACGTCCAAACAACCCCGGAACTAAGTGGTGACACATAGGCTAGCGCCATCCAGCGTCAAAAAAACAAAAGTTGGGATACTCGGGTTTGACGGCGTGGAACATTCGGCGATATCTAGGGAAACCCGGGTTAGGCAGACAATGAGTTTTTAAGAGGTAAAAAAAAATTGTGGAGGACTATTGCTCCCAATTTGTCTGGTCGGCCGGGTCTCCCAGCACTGTCAGGCCCTGCTTAAGTGTAAATGGATAAGGGCCACGGCTAAGTAAGAGTGCTCTGTAGCCCTGGGAGGCGAAGGTCCAAGGCTTCCCCTGTTAGCAGGCAGTGTGGAGGGGAGGGGAGGTGGGGGTGGGGGCGAGTGGAGGGATAGATGGTGCTGTCAGGGTGCTAACCAGCCTCCTGGATCATCTCTGTCCTCCACGGAGGCCGGGTGAGAGCGGGGAGGGCGGTGGCCGACCTCTGACCAAACCACTCTGTGACCTCGGATGCTTTTAATGAACTCAGACGCTCAATAGATCGGTGGATAATCTGGAGACTGATGGAGTCAGTGTGTGTGGTGCGTATGTGTACGTGGGTGCATGCGTGCGTGTGTGTGCGTGCGTGTGTGTGAATTTGGGTTTGTGGACCAGTGCCTGTCTGCGTCAGAGAGGAACAGAATGAACAACATCAATCTGTACCTTTGAACGGACGCGTGCGTCATGTGCCTGTCTGTGCACGTCTCTCCATCTGCATCCCAGTATGTGTGCATGCATGGCCCTGACTGCCCGTTCTGTTCCTACCTCTTCCCTCTGTCATCCACCAACCATCCCCCGAGGGGGCAGGATAATCACTATTGTATATTCAATACAATGTAGGGCTGGGCAATCGATATTGTGATATGAGACTAGATGTCTTCTGGGATTTGGGATCTTATATCAGATGCAATGTGTTGTGAGCTTACTTAGCTTACTTACTTAATATATTTATAATATTGTCGTCACAATATCGATATCAGATTTTGGGTTTTGTCCTTATCGCCAGCCCTGTGTGTGTGTGTGTGTGTGTGTGTGTGTGTGTGTGTGTGTGTGTGTGTGTGTGTGTGTGTGTGTGTGTGTACAGTATGTGTGTGTACTGTATATGTGTGGACACGCGCGTAAGGGCGTGTGGAGAAAGTCAGGACATCTTGAGTCATCCCGTTTGCTGTGGAATCTGAGACCAGCATGGCTGGGATGGTAATACAACCTCCCAGGGATGAGTCAGAGATAACATAGAGTGAGAGCCCCCCCACCCCATCCCGCCGCCTGCCTGCTGGCCTCCCTGCCTCCCTGCACGGGCGTCGCACCACATTCTGGGCCCTGGGTACAAGGATTCACTGCGGGCCCCCCATGAATGTTCTTCATAGGGGGAGGAGGGGTTTAACCCATTTAGACTGGGATTATTATGCATTATTACGCATTATTTTGTGCTTTAACTGTTACGCTGTAAGCTTGTATGTAGATCTGCTATTTTTGAAAAATCGTGAAAAGTCTTTGCATATTTCAAATCCTTCTATGTTTCTATGTCAGTGGTGCTCACATGTGAAGGACCCCCAAAAGGATATGAATTTGGCCACGGACCCCCATCTCAAAATATTTAGTTCCAGGGACCCCCCCAGAAGCAAAATATGAGTTACAAATGTTCGCTTAACAAGATACATATATTCAAAGATTTGCACACATTTTCACACATTTTTCAAAAATAGCGGTTCTACAAGCTTGCAGCGCGGCACTCGGTGCCGCGCTGTGAGCTTGTAGATCTGCTATTTTTCAACGGCTAAAGTATTTTAAGGCCCCTCCACCTTGGGCCCTAGTAACTCTGTCCCACTTCTCCCCCCCCTTGTGACGCCCCTGCCTCCCTGCCTGCTGCCTCCCTGCATGCCTCCCTGCTGCCTGCCCTACCCCGGTCCAAGCCCCAGGGCGCTGCCGTGCCAAGTCTGTGCGTGAGTCTCTATGCGGCTCATTCCCCCATTAGCCCAGCGTGGCTGGGCTTCCTCACAGGCAGCAGCAGCAGCCTTAATAGCTTAATGGATGTCATAGTCGGGGGTAATTTTGTGTGCGTTGTCACAGATTGTGCGCGTGGAAGGGTATGTGTGGGTGTGATAAGAGACGTTTCCTATTGGGGTGTGAGTGTGTGTGTGTGTGTGTGTGTGTGTGTGTGGGTGAGAGAGCGAGAGAGAGAGAGTGTGAGAGTGAGAGGAAAGAGAGTTATGTTTACTCACAAGGCCAGCAGGGATGTTTGTATACGTGTGTGTGTTTGTGCGTGCGTGCGTGTGTGCGCACGTGCGCTGTGCGACGCGTGCGTGCGTGGTGGGGGCACGCAACTCTATGCACTGTTGCATTTGTGTTTGCAGGCATTTTATGTGCAATTTTACCTTTGCAGGTGTTTTTGTGTGGTTTGCATGCACGCTGTATGTACAGTGTGTGTGTGACTGTGTGTACATGGATGTGTACTAGATGGGGGTCACATAATGCACACAGGGGCCTGTTGGGATCAATGACTGATGTAATGTAGACCGATGTGTGCTTGGTTGACCAGACACAGCAGTATTGAGCCTAGTGGCTCAGATAATTAGAGAGCAGACTGCATTGTGTTACCTTCAGACCAAGCCTTCTCTGCCCCCTTGTGTGCAGGAAGGGGCTGGAGATCGTGTGTATGATTTCTGTTTGTGCATTGGAGTGTATGTCTGTGCAGTGTGCACACACTTGCATTGCAGTCAGACATTAGTTGTGCCACTGTGTGTGTTTGTATTCATCCGGCTACTTTTCCTGCACAGCAGCAGGTTTGACTCAAAGGTGAAAAGTCGAGTCAATAACCGAAAGGTCGCGGGTCGGTGCCATGCATCTATGCTGCCTTTATTGTGCTGCCTGGTGACGGCAGAGGGCCAACATCAAATGTACCCAGCAGCCCCTGCCAAGTTCCTTTGAGCAAGGTGCTGGACCCCGGAAGACTCCAGGGACTTGGCACAGCGGGGGAACCTTTGCTTTGGCCTTTATGAAGAAACGTTCCAAACGTGTGTGTGTGTAGCAGGCCACCAACTTGTATCCAGATACGCATCGATAAGCCAGGATGAGGAACTCTCTAGCATCTATTTATCTCTCCATCCGTCTTTCGGTCACTGACTGGACTGAAAGCGGCGGTGTGATTCAGGTTGTGCAAGCATCTCCGACGGCTCTTAAAGTGCCCTTCCGGGCATACATATAAGGATATATACAGCTTTCCACTCTGCCAGTCACTTTGTCACCTGACTGCCATTTCCTCTTCGGGGTCCTCGTCTCCCGAGTGCTGGCCTGTCACGCTGAGATGCCGCGGCGCGGTGGAAGGGGCTTTAGAGGTGTCAGATTAACCGGATATGGATGACAGAGGACGGAGAGGGGACGTGAGAGGTCCGGGGGGGGAGGGGTTCAGACAGAGGACGGAGAGGGGACGTGAGAGGTCCGGGGGGGGGAGGGGTTCAGACAGAGGACGGAGAGGGGACGTGAGAGGTCCGGGGGGGGGGAGGGGTTCAGACAGAGGACGGAGAGGGGACGTGAGAGGTCCGGGGGGGGGGAGGGGTTCAGACAGAGGACGGAGAGGGGACGTGAGAGGTCCGGGGGGGGGGGGGGCGTTCAGGTGACCCTGAGAGGACGGACCACTGTGGGATTGTCAGCTAATATGAGAGGCATTAACCCCCCGGGTAGGGCTGTCACAATTATTACATAATCGTCTAATCGCAATTATTTGACATAATCACAATTATTTTGTGATAATCGTCATAATCGTTAACATGTTGATTTTTTTTTAGATATGTTCAAACATTTAAAAAATAGTGGAAATAGCCGATCTACAAGCTCACAACGCGTCGCAACGCGTTGGATCGGCTATTTCCACTATCAATGTTCTTTTTTAAGTATAAAGTTGTCAAATATGTCAGTAATTTCTTTGTATATTTAGGTTATCGTATCTACCATGTGCAACTTCAAAGCCTAAAAGCAGAAATGTAATTGTCAACGACAAAAAACACAATTAAATCGTTAATCGCAATTATTTGAGAGAAAATTCTTGTAGCCACGTAGGAAGAGACTGACGCCTGATATATGCTTAGCACGATCATTTCACATGCCTTAAATTAACAGATCTGAAAGCTCACGACGCATCGCACTGCGACACGTTGTGAGCTTGCAGATCTGCTATTTTAGGTACGCGGCACATGGCGCACAACTAGGTGTAAATAAGGCATTAGTTAGCGTGCTCCTATGGGAGGCCTCTGAGAGGCTGTAAAGCGGGATGTATTGGAATGAATGCTAAGCAGGGTGTCCTCAAGAGGCAGCCGAGCGTACAAAGGAAAGACATGGCTTGTTTAAACTCGAGAGACGTGCACAAGTGATGATGAACGGCAAAGTCATAATAAGGTCATAACTAAGGTGGTGCATCGTACATGCTACATTATCATAAGTGCCCATTATCCCAACGCAGATTTATTTTATTATTGCGCTCTTTTTGGCCGCAATGCCGGGTTTCCTGCAACAGAAACCGGCACGTGCGCTCACACACAGGCACGCACGTACACACACACGACTAACCACACACACACACGCATGCACGCACGCGCACACAAAGACACTGCCACTCCATAAACAATCTTGACCCTGGATTGCAGGCAGTCCATTTGGCTGATGGATATGGTATTGACTTTATGTAGCCCGGCTCTGATGACGAGGGGCTGACATGGATGGCTGGGTGCCTACGGACAGAGTCAGCTGGAGTGGATGGAGTGTCCGGCGTATCTATAATTCTCTCGCTCTCTGTCCGTGGGCGGGTGCTTTACGATCGCCAGAGGTTGGCAGCGAGAGGTGAGCGAGAGAGCGAGAGATCCTGGCTGTCACCAGGCTGAGGTTTTATGCGCCCCAAGAGATTGAGGAGGTACTGTTGTAGGGTATGAGGCTATGGCAAGGGTCACCCATCTCATCACTTTGTGTTTCATGTTCCCTCTCTTTTTACTGTGGCCCTGCATATTCAAATGGGGATGCAGACTCGCTTTTAACTGAAGCAAATAATACAAAAATATAATTAGTCTATTTCAGGGGTCTTCAACAGGGGGTCCGGGACCCCTAGGGGGTCCTCAGAGTTACTGCAGGGGGGGCCACCAAATCCTGATAGGATCATTATTTTAAACTAGAAGCAGTGCTCTTCCGAGCACAGGTCTCCACCAGGCCACACAAATCGGCCTGTTATAGCGCCACCATGAGGCTGATTTAAAAAAATGTGGGGCAGAGGTTCTGAATTAGCATTCAGGGAGTGTGTGTGCTCAGTTTGGCAGCGATCGGGCCAACGGCGCCGGAGATTAGCTGGTAACAACCAGGCCACACAAATCGGCCTGTTATAGCGCCACCATGAGGCTGATTTGAAAAATGTGGGGCAGAGGTTCTAGATTGGCATCCAGGGAGTGTGTGTGCTCAGTTTGGCAGCGATCGGGCCAACGGTGACTGAGATTAGCTGCTCACAAACTGCGAGGACGCACGGACGCACGCACGCACGGACGGACGGACGCACGGACGGACGGACGGACGGACGGACGGACGGACGGAGGGGAAAACATACTCTCCCTCAGCCTTCGGCTGGTGGAGACAATGAACAATCCCTGCGAGGCGTTGAGAGCTTGTAGATCGGCTATTTTTTTGCAGGTTTGGTGTAGAGGTAAAAAAGAGCAGACCAAGTACAGAGTGAAAGGTCAAGTTTACCAAGTAATTTTATGATTTGAAGTGGTTAAGTGTCAAACAAGTCTATGAATCTATCTATGAAATCAATGAGAATCTCCATCACACATTTATACAATATGTAGAGGGGGTCCCTGCTTCATCTCGCTCTGCTAAGGGGTCCTTGGCCTTAAAACGTTGAAGACCCTTGATCTAGTTTGTATGCACTTTTAGTGTGTGCTTTGTTTTCTTCAATGGCAATTGGCAACGCTTTAGATCAGTCTAAAGGCGGTGGAACTACTGTGTGCATCAGATTGTTCTGTGGTTCAGCTCTTCAGCCCCACCCTGTCCTGGCTAACCGTGCCTCATGAAATGTAATGCATTAAAAATGTGCATGACACCATCGAGTTTAACAACATGTTTTGATGTCTACGGGCAAGAAGTGTCTTGCCAAAGACATGCTTTTATCATAACCAAGAGCAATGTTGTTTTCAGACCCGTTTCCTTTCCAAACCTCGATAAACCCGTAACTGCTGTCGATTACATTTTTAAAATGATCCCGGTTTAAGGATATGGAGCATTGCCCATTTTTCATCTGCTTTTACTTTCGTTGACTTTTCCGCTTGCCACTGCTAAAAACTTCACTCGTTGGCGTTTTGTGAAAATGCCCAGGTGCTGGCTAAGGCCCCCTCTCTAATATCCAGCTCTGACTTTGCATTTGTCTGAATTCCATTGTGTCTCCTTAGAGCGTGTTATTGATGGAGGCTGAGTAAGTATAGCTGCAGTCTCCCAGTGGAATGGCCTTATGGTCTTTGTTTTCTCATCTCTACCGAACTCTTAATGGGCTTATTGGATCAATTAGGATGCACATTTAAAGGTGCTCAGTAACTCATGATTTATCCAGCCTTCATTAGCTTATTGGGCTTGGTAATAGGAAGAGAGAGAGAGAGAGAGAGAGAGAGAGAGAGAGAGAGAGAGAGAAGAGAGAAAGAGAGTGTGTGCGTGTGTGCGCACGTGCGTGTGTGTGTGTGTGTGTGTGTGTGTGTGTGTGTGTGTGTGTGTGTGTGTGTGTGTGGGTGGGTGGGTGTGTGTGTGTGTGTGAGAGAAAGAGAGAAAGAGAAAGAGAGAGAAAGAGAGTGTGCGTGCGTGCGTGCGCGTGTGTGTGTGTGTGTGTGTGTGTGTGTGTGTGTGTGTGTGTGTGTGTGTGTGTGTGTGTGTGTGTGTATGCGACTGTGTGTGTGTGTGTGTGTGTGTGTGTGTGTGTGTGTGTGTGTGTGTGTGTGTGTGTGTGTGTGTGTGTGAGAGAGAGAGAGAGAGAGAGAGAGAGAGAGAGAGAGAGAGAAGAGAGAGAGAGAGAGAGAGAGAGAGAGAGAGAGTGAGTGTGTGTGGACTTATTTTTTATTTTTTCCTACTCTTCAACAGTGGTTGACTTTGTTCTTCTGGTAGCTTTTTTGAGATAGAGTAAACATCATAGACAAACATGGAGCTGGGCCTAAATGAGACGAATCCTGATCCAAGCCACACATATTTGAGTGTGTGAAACGACTAAAATTACATTTAAATATTTAGCCACGTCACCCACAACATAGTTGGCTCCCTCCACTGTCAACAAATGGCAATGGCAATGGCAATATTGTAATGGGCAGAGAGCGGAGACTGGTTGCCTTGTTAGCAAGTTAAATATAGCCTGCAAGTACCCAGATGGCCTGTGTATGTGTGTCTGTTGTTAGTGCATTATGTCAGTGTATGTATTCCTGCTCTCCTAAGGGATATATGCAAAGTGTGCACAGAGCCACATGAAAGGGTTGGGCCAAGCATCTTGCTTCTCATGCTAGCTCTCCAAACCCAATAAAGCATAGCGGGAGAAACAGAGCATGAAGCAATCTCCTCAGCGCCCTCCCAGACAGTCGAATTGTTGTTTTGATACTTTTTCCACTCATATTGTCTTCCAGCAGCCGACCCCTCCGCTAGCCCCCCTCTCTGTGACGCACACAGCACAACATGGTCAGAGCCTGCCCAGGTGGCACAGATGGTCAAGAGTCAAATTAACAATATTCCCAAGGTGTTGGTTTCTATATCTAAGAAAAGGTCTTTAAACAATAATTGCGACCGAAGGTCGCATTATACCCTGAAATCTTGTAGCTTGTCTGACTGTCAGTATTGTCTGACTGTCAGTACAGGAAGTGATGCCTCGTGATGTCAGTGAGTCACAGTGATGTGGTACAGAATGACTCATATATGGGCATAAAAAGGATGTCACGTGACATCACTTCCTGTACTGACAGTCAGACAAGTAGTCTCGCGTAGCCAGACAACTATTCCACAATCTCCGAATGCTATATAGAGTCTGGAAGAGCAGCTCCCGAACGGCGAGTATCGGAAGTAGCCACTGCTGCACTGAACTGTAGTCCCATTGGAAACGTAACAGAAACACAGTAGCTCAGACAAAGTCATTCGAGCTGCCTATTATTGTTATGAGTGTATAGTTTAAGAAAACGTTTTAAAACATCATGGAGGTAACACCAATAACACCAGAGAAAGACGAAATAAAGCCCCCAGAAATGTTGAAAGGAGACATAACGCTTCCACTAGGACATGTTATTGTTACTGCACCAAGGGAGCGGTTGCGTCATATCCGCTTTATCTCGCACTCATCGTTTCTTCCCCGGTTTGCCAGACTGTATGCTGGGAGCATTTGACCAAATCGCGGAGGCAACAGTCTGGCCACGCGAGACTATCAGACAAGCTACGAGATTTCTCAGGGTATAAAAGTCCATATATGGTAATTCCCAGAAAAAGAAAAAACCTTTTATGCCCATACATGGAGATTTCTGATGTCATAAATCCCAGGCTGAAAATGAGAATGTTAGGGTACCCCCTTATGCCCATATATGGAGATCCACAGGCATCAAACCAAGGCCCTAACTCACCAAGGCCCTGCTTATATGGGAATGCCCATATTTGGTAATGTCCATATATGGGCATGTTTTGACATAACATAACTATCATGAAGGGGTCTCCATATATGAGTAACTGGTCCCATATACATCACTGGCCAGATGGCCAAGAATTGGCGCGATGTCATCCTGAGGTCGCAAGTCACCCTGAGGTGTATGTAAGCAATCTTTGTTGTTTTTTGTACTTGTGTACAATGAAACTCATGTACACTCCTCTTCGTTGATATTAAGAATGGCCCTTCAACACCAGAAGGGATAGTGGCCGTAATTGTCACATCTTCAAGTCTTGTTTGTCTGTGTTTTCAAAACTCAAGAGCTGTAGATGAAGCTAAAATAACACGCCCATTATCAGCCTTTCTCTGCTCTGCTCCATGTTTGAGAAAAGCCCAGTAATTGCTCAGTAGCTGATTTGAACAGCCTTCCCAAATCCAGCTTATGCAGCAGTGAAAAGCCACACAAGCTGCCTGGCCCCTCCTGTCAATCACTTCCAAGGCCTTATGACAAGCTTTCATCCAAATCTTCTAGCATGCCAAAATCAGGGATTCACAATGCAGCAAGTCTAAAAGCCCTGCTAGTGCCCCCTAGATGCCGTGTTGGTCCTTACACCCAACTGGAACAAAGTCAGACAGAGTTGGAGGTGTGCAGGGTATGTTGTGCATTCATTGAAGGATCTACGCATTATAATAAACAGCAAAAGTTTTTAATTAAAATAAGATAAATTACCAAAAGCTACCAAGTGCCTTTAAAACAGAAAGCCCTACAACCTGCCAATTAGAGTATGAGACATCTAGTGTGCAAGTGCACATTTTGGCCTAAGGGTGGCAGGAGAAGAAAGGTCACAGGGTCACCCAAGTAGGGTTCATCCTCCGAGGGACATACATTTATTCAGGAGGTTTAATGGTAATCCTGCCTCATTTAAGATATTTCAGCCTGCATGTGGAACTTCTGGCCAAAGGGTGGTGAGAAACCCTGCCTTAGAGCCCTGACGCTACCAAAATGATGTGTTGCTGCAGTCACTACACTAATCATGTAGTGCAGTGATAATGTAACGCCCGTGACACAAACAAAGCCATTTACATGAGGCGTAACAAGAAACAAACTCTCCGTCAATGGAATTAGCTCCTGTTAGCTTCTGTTTGTCCCCTTCATCAATGCCTCTTTGTAGGTCATTCGAGGTAAACGGAGGCTAACTGCACAACACTGAAGCAGTGCAACAGCAGCATTGGTGGGTGCACTGACTTGAGGTGAATTAGGCTAATACTCTATTGTTGCCTGCTCTTTAGGGGCAGAGTATTTCGCTGTGGCTTTTCTTTTGTAATCTGTTTCGAGTGAGCCCAATGCGATTAGGACAATTCTAGGGGAGCTGGTTGTTTGTGTGAACACTCAGCCCCACTCTGTGCCTGTGCACTCAGTCATCAAAGTACCGCCCCTGAATAGCAAATATATTATAGGCTGATAGCCGAAACAACGGTAACGATGGACATTGTGGTTCTGGTGATGCTTCAAAGTCAGGTTGTAAATCATCAGGTCGTTAAATAATTTGCAGTTTAGTATGTAAAACGGCACATCATGTCTCTGTCTGGATGTGTACGCTTTTTTACGGTCTATGGGTTTGCTGCTCTGACATCACGCTCTGACATCACTTTGATGTGTCAGGGGAACCACACTAACAGAATCCCTTTTATGCCCATATATGGAGATCCCTGATGTCATCAATATTAAGCCCATATCTAACAGAACTTCATATGGGAATGCCCATATATGGAGGCCACACACAACAGAATCCATATGGCCAAGACAGCCCATATCTGGGTGGCTGGTTCTACATACAGGGATCTCCATGTATGGGCATAAAGGGGATTGTATATATGATGTCAGATGTCATAGGGCTTTCACATAATGAATAACTGAGTAAGCATGGTTGGGCTCTCACAGCATATCTCCATATACTGTACAGTACATGGATCTCCATATGGGTACCAGGGTTCTCCATATATGGGTAACTGGTCCGATATACATCACTGGCCAGATGCCCTGAGGCATTTATTAGTAATATTGGTCCCCACTCCTTGGGGTGTTTTTTGTATATTTGCACATACTTGAAATTCGTCCCCAGCATTTACCCATCCTATAATCACTAGGAGCAGTGAGCAGCCATTGTACGGCGCTCGGGGAGCAATTAAGGCTTAAGAGTCTTGCTCAGGGACACACATGTCATTGACACATTGCTGGCCTGGCCTGGAATCGTACCTGGGACAACCAGGGGCTCAGGCTCCCCAGGCGGGCTCACTAACCACTCTGTCAGCCACAGACAGGACCTCTAATGGTTTTTGATCCTTTTGATCATTTGCACAGGGGAAGGAAAGGGATTGGATGACAGTTTCCCACTTAGTCCCACCCAGACCCGTAGAAAGAGAGAGTTATGACACTTACAGTAAGTCGACTCCCATTGTAAGCGTGGAAAGCGGACGTGGTGTCACTATTTAGCCTACTGGAGTGAGTCTAGTGATATTCCTGCTGCTCTTCAGCCTCGTCCAGCTCCATTGTACCCGAGGCATTTTCACTCACTGGTAAGTAGACCAAATCACGTCTTTTCCCCCTTTTAACGCATTCACAGGCCTCTTCAAGTTAATTTAAGTCAATAAAGTAAATAATTTAAAAGTCAATAAAGTCACATTTCTTACATTAAACATTAACAAGAGCCGATTTACGTGAAATAATAATGTTGCCTACCCTGGAGAGGCCCGTGAATGCGTCAAAAGGGTGAAAAAGACGTGATTTAGTCTACTTAACAGCGAGTGAAATACAATGGAAGTGAACGGGGCTGAAGAGCTGTAGGAATGTCTCCAGGCTCCAGCGACGCCACTTCCGGTCTGCGGCGAGATCAAAGCGTGACGCTACTCTCCTCCCCTGTACTACTCTGGTCTTTCAATGTTATATGAGATACTTAAAAGTGTGGTTCCTGTGGAAATAAGCCTCGGCTTTCTAGGATCTCCTTTTAGTTGACCTTGTACCAGTAATTTGTACTGTCATGAAACTGTACTTTTTTCTATTGCAAACCTCTAATAAATTCTTCAATCAATCAATCAATTCTTCAACCATGAGCCTTTGAATTTGATTGGTCTGTGGGACAGAGGGATATTGATGAGCGGCGCTCAAGTTAAACTATTTTCTACTTGAGGTAGAAGCCAAAGGACGCTGGAGTGCTGAAAACGCTCAGTGCTGGGAAGAGGAGAGCTTCCAGTGCGTCTTTACCATAGAAATGCATGACAGAAAGGTGCCGGTAGCTAAAATAAAAATGACACCTAGTGTGAAGTGAGCGGTGCTATTTATGAGTTAATTTCATTAAGCGTCATGCGAAGCTTGGCCAATGTGACCATGGGCGTAAAACAAACTTTGAGCTCTTTGTGCCAACATGTAGGCCACGTGTAGGCCAGATGTAGGCCACACTTCAGAGCCTGGACATTTTTGGGGCCTGGACAAAGCCAGATGTCGGAGCTTAGCTCCTTCCAGGAGCACTGTTTAAAAATACACACTTTCTTTGGACACTTTCTGTGGCAACTACTCGCAACTCCTTGCAACAAAACAGTTTTAAGGCCAGTCCACACCAATGTAACTCCTTACAAGTTACAACTGCCATTGGGTTTATTTGGTTGCAAGTAGTTGCAAGTAGTGGCATGTTGCAAGGAATTGTATTGGTGCCGACTGGCCATTAAGACCAAACTAGCCGCTGTGTGAATGTGATCAATAGTCTGGATTCTGTATTAGGGATGGGACGATCCGTGATATTATCGTTTATCGTGATAAAAAAACGCTCACGATAATTGTATCGTGGAGATTTAATTTATCATGATATCGTCCTCCGTCATGCACTGGGATTGATTCACCTTTTATTAGCTGAGCTGCATTTTCCAGTACCACTTAAATTCTCTATAATTTCACTCTCTATCAAATGTCTTTGCCAAAAAATTGCAGATCTACAAGCTCATAACGTGACGAAGCAAATGTTCCACCCCAGGATAATGGATTTTGATTATCGCGATAATATCGTAAATCGTCACAATAATCGTGATATGAAATTTTCATATCGTCCCATCCCTATTCTGTATCCACATTCTCTTTTTTCCTTTCTCTGTGTTCGGTGTTAATGGAACTTCAATCCAGAGAGAGAGAGAAAGTGAGAGAGACAGATAGGGAAAGGGAGAGAAATTTCGATTCAGTGCAAGGTACAAAGTGAGAGATGGAGAGGAAGGAGATCGAGAGAGAGAGGGATTCAATCTGATGCGAGAGATGAGAGGCAAAGTAAACCGTGTTGTGAGTCATAGAACCACAGCGCGTTTATGACAGTGATTTCACAGCATTGCAATTCGTTTCACTTCCTGCCTTCTTTCTTAGACCCTGCAGTTTGTTTGATGTTCCTGCTCGCCGACTTATTCCACCATCTGTCTGTTAGTCCACCTCTGCTTCTATTACGCAGCCTTCTCTGGCCACTCAAACCCAAATCACTAGTGATGGGCAAATGAAGGGTTTGTTAAGCATTTGAACCACTTCAGCCAATTGTATCGAAGATAGGTTAATTACTTGAAGCTTGGGTTAAAACCAGTGACCTCTACTGGCGAAATTCAGACAGCGGCCAAATTAGACAGATCAATGTGATGGATATGTAGCCTGGCATTATCAGCCTGATAGGCCTGATTCACTCACTCTATTGGAGCAATGTGTGAGTGAAACCACTTTATCAGTAATGGATATGTGGAACATTTAGGGCACAGTGACACATGCGCTTCATGAGCATCGTAGCCAACGCAAGCCGAGACTTCAGACGCGCCATGTTGTCTTGTGGGCAGTGCCAGCAAGCATGAGTGCCAGTTTTCTGCTGTGTAGTCCGTTTAACCGTCCTTTAAACCGTCCGTTGTAGTTGTTGGCTCACTGAAGAAAAATATGACTAATTTGAATTACAGGAAGCCTGCGTCAACCTTCGTCCGTCCGTCCGTCCGTCCGTCTGTAGTGTAAGGCGCTCGATACTAGAGAGAGAAAGAGATAGAGAGAGAGAGAGAGAGAGAGAGAGAGAGAGAGATGGAGTGAGTGAGTGAGAGGTTGATGGGGCCCTTATGGCTAGGTCAGCACAGTTCAGGACCCCACGAGAAGAATGGAAAGACCTCCCGGTGTGGCACTGCACTAACTTGGGGGACTGGCCGTTGTGAAGGGGCCAGAATACTCTTGTGTACAAATTGTACACAAACAATCCGGCACAGCACACAAACACACTAAGCAGGCAAAAGAGCGAATGTGCGAATTGCATCATGTGTTTGCATCATTTTTGCGTTCGCGTCATTTGTGCGTTTATGCTTCACTGCATGCACGTATGTTAAAAGTGTTAACATACGTGCACGCAAAGAAGCATTAACGCATGAATGACGCAAACACAAAGTGTTCTACAGCTTCACCAAATCCCTGCTTGTACGCAGGATTCGGCGTCGGAGTACGAGGGAGAATCGTGTTTTAAGTTTATCGTGCACTTTTGCATTGCATACCTCTCCCTTTCTCTCTCACCGTGCAGGGGGAAACAGAGAAGCCATTTACTGTCGTGAAACAGAGAGATGCATTGAAACGAGTCAAGCCAATGTTCTCTTGTTATTAGACTGCTGCTCCGAGCGTGTGTTGACTGTACAAACAGCCTGGGTTGGCCCATGTGTTTGCTTGCTTGACTTCCTTCTGGACTGGATATCGCGTAAACACCAAGAGCACTCGCTGCCCAAGACAGGCTGTGTGTGTGTGTGTGTGTGTGTGTGTGTGTGTGTGTGGTGTGTGTGTGTGTGTGTGTGTGACTGTGTGTGTGTGTGTGTGTGTGTGTGTGTGTGTGGGAGGAGAGGAGAGGAGGACAGAGAAAGTTTCATTATATGTTGTTTTAATATTTAATATGTAATACTTGTATTCTGCCCACCAAAAAATGAGCGCGTAGAGTTATGGCTAATCAAATATGTGGCAATTCTTCCCCAACCTACTTATCAGCACTTTTCTTCTCCTTCCTCGCATAGCGGCGGTGTACTGAGAAATAAATTCAGCCCGGGACTTTTCCAGTTGGTCCGGCCTAGGGGAGGAGATGGGGGGGGCTGCTTGGTGAGGATTGATTACATGTACATTATTTATGACAGTCAGTTACAATCGAGAGGGGGTTTAATGTAATTATATTTGTATTTATTGCAACCCTAACCTAGAACACGTGTCACATTTTAAGGTAAATATAACACTTCTGCTTTTGTTAACCTTCTTTCAATCTTTCGTAGAAAATAAAACGTCAATTCAGCGTTAATCTGACGTTCGTACTAATACTTGTATTTTACTGTTAACTAAAGGTGTCCTTCTACACTTTAAAAAGGATCGTTATGGGAATGGGATGAGAAAGATTAAAGTGACTTGTTTTATATATCGTCCTTGTCGGGTGAAAACCTTGTATGTCCAAAAGCGTTTGTTTTGTATTTATCATTAATTTAAAAATGATTTAAACTAGTGAAAACAGCTGATCTACAAGCACACCCACAGATCTGTTTTCACTACTTTTGTGCGACGGCCTTGTATGATGAAGCAGGGCTTTGCTTTGCGAAAAAACGTACAAATTTAAAACTTGGAGATACGAGGTTTCTGCCCGACTGTGACGATATACACACATTTAAATATAATAGGGATTAGGGAGAGAGAGTGTAAGAGAGAGAGAGAGAGAGAGAGAGAGAGAGGGAGAGAGAGAGAGAGAGAGAGAGAGTGCAAGAGAGAGACCAGAAGGAAGGAAGAGTGACAGAGTGCGAAGGAGCGTGCCTGTGCATGAGCTTTCCGCCTCATCGACGGACCAAATGGAGATAATGCTCTCTTATGCCGCAGCGTCGATATTATTTTACTGCGCTATCATTCATGTGACAGTGAAGGACGAGACCAGAGAACCCCGCAACTGAATAATCGATGATATGCTAATTAATGTCACGTCAGTCAGTCCCACCCACCATACACACACACACACACACACACACACACACACACACACACACACGTGCATGCACACACACATACACGCTCCTGTTTTGCTTTGATGTACAGTATGTGTGCTCGCGTGTGGGTTGCCCTGAATACGGAATGTAATTACCAAGAACCTGGGATGGAGTCGTCCTACCTGGGCAGTCAGCTGTCTTTCAGGGCACACATCGCAGCCATGAAAAGAAAAGCATCTGAAATAAAGGGTCCCGTAACAACTTTATTAGTTCAGATTGCAACGTTTCGACCTATACAGAGGTCTTTGTCAGGTACAAACATGAACAGGACATCTGTAGCTATAGAAATGGGCAGAACTCACATCAGCATAATGAATGGAAGACGCCCATATGCCGTATAGGCATGTCACTATGACTCAGGCATTATGTGTGTGTTATTTAGATAGACACTGTACTGTACTGTTTGCTTGACGTTATTTAGATAGCCTGTTATGTCATGCTTAGACAGACAATAGATTTGATGTTCACCTGGTGGTATCCTTGTAATTAAACCATGTAGCACTTAGTAACTTACTGTTTTTCTTTGCACTCTTCTTTACCTAATTTACATTGCCATTTGTTGACTAGCATGCCATTTACTCTGATCTTGCACTTGTACAGTAAGTTGATTTAGATAATAGAGTCTGCTAAATGCCAAAATTGTAAATTGTGACATTTACCAGGGCATGTGGATATCTGGATGGATGTTCTGATCTACAAGCTCACCGATCTAGTGAGCTTGTAGATCGGCTAGCTTTGGTGTAGAGGGGAAAAAGAGCGGACTAAGTAAAGAGTGAAAGGTCAGGTTTATTAAGTATTGACGGTTCAAGTGGTTAAATATATGAAAACACAAATTGTCCAAATACATTGATGATTGTGCTGTCAAACAATGAAACTATATGGAATCTATGAACAGGTTGTTGGGGGTCCCTGCTTCATCTCTCTCTCAACTAAGAGGTCCTTGGCCTGAAAACGTTGAAGACCCCTGGCTTACACTGTTTCCTTTTTCTCTCTCCCCTCATGCTCTGCTGCTCCGGTCGGTGATTCACGCACATCTCGGACAACCTCTTCAACAGGTAATGTGATTCCCCTAGTTTCATCCTGCTCCTTTCATTCCTGTTGTTGTGTTTAGGGCTGTCACAATTATTACATAATCGTCTAATCGCGATTATCTGACATAATCGCAATTATTTTTCATAATCGTCATAATCGTTTCCACGTTGACAAATGTTCATATGTGTTCATAATGTTCATAATGTTCAAAAAAAGTCAAAAATAGTGGAAATAGACGATCTACAAGCTCACAAGGTGTCGTATCGTGACGCGTTGTGAGCTTGTAGATCGGCTATTTCCACTATCAGTGTTCTTTTTTAAGTATAAAGTTGTCAAATATGTCAGTAATTTCTTTGTATATTTAGGTTATGTGTCATAATCTACCATGAGCAACTTCAAAGCCTAAAAGCCAAACAGAAATGTAATTGTCAACGACAAAAACACAATTAAATCGTTAATCGCAAATTATTTGAGTGACAATAAATCGTCATATAAAATGTCATAATCGTGACAGCCCTAGTTGTGTTATGTTTCAATCCCTGTCAACGACGATGACTAATGCACCCGTCCTGTTGTGTTTTGGCACCTTATTTATCGCATCATCATGTCTACTGTAGACATGATGACGCGATAAATCCACACTTTTTAGCAGATTTATCCCCTATAAATTGTCTCAATTTGACAAATAGTCGTTCGCCTCCTACAACTGTTTCCAGTCCACAACCAAGAATGCCTGGTTGCATCAGCGAAGGCGAGGTGGGGTGGTGGCGGTGGTGGTAGTAGTAGTGGTGGTGTGTGTATGTGTGTGTGTGTGGGGGTTGTGTCTGTAGTGGGTGACTCTAGGAAAAATACATCTGCCATGGTAACACTATAAAGCTCAAGTAGGGAGGAATTGTAAGGGGTGTTATTGAGGCATTATATTTTTTTCCTTTCTCCGCCTTGAAAATGGTGACTCTTGAGAATCCGCCGCGGCTGAAGAGGGGCTCTCGGCCCAGGCTCTGCCACTGGACTGAGACCAGATCAGCGTGGGTGAAATAGCCCGTGCCTTAATCCCTGAAAGCACATCTGCTGTGTGTGTGTGTGCGTGCGTGCGTGTGCGCGCGCGGGTGTGTCTGTCACACTGCCCTCATTCACGACTGCCATATTTCAAATCCTCCCGACACCCCGGCCTCCCGGCCACGATGTTGTTGTTATTTGATGTCCCTCCTCCCCTTGACCTCTCGTCTCCTCTCTCCCTCTGTTTATAATCCACCCATTTCATTGTCTCACACCGTCGCTATTGTCGCTCCCCTGCTCTCTGTTACGTGTGTGTCCCAGCGTTCCCTTTCTTCTTAAGTGGGTCTTGACCCCTTCCCTCCAATACTGCTAATCCTCTCCTTTCTGTTCCTCTCCAACTCTCTCATATTACGTTTGGTTCCCAAACCTTTTTTCCCCATGATAGAGTCCCAAATGATATAGATGTGGTGTCTCACCGGGACTCAAACAGAAAAAGTCACATCACACCTGGGGATACCCATCTGTCTCTCTGCTATACTGTGTGTGTGTGTGTGTGTGTGTGTGTGTGTGTGTGTGTGTGTGTGTGTGTGTGTGTGTGTTTGCGTGCATGCGTGCGTGCGTGCGTGCGTGCATGTGTGTGTGTGTGTGTGTGTGTGCGTGCACGGCTGCGCACGTGCGTGTGTGTGTGCGCCACAGACTCCTTCGCCTCATGCATTGCATACTGGATCACGTTGACAGTGAGGGTTGCCTTGCATAGCGCGGTGTTTTGTAGGTTATGTAGAGGTGGCGGTTTGGCTGCCGACGACTGATGTTGGGTTAAGCGCCCGTTCCAAAAGCATTTGTGAGCCGATGTGTTCACGTCGTTGTTCAGCCCTCGACACGTATCCTTTGAGCGACCCGTCCCTCTTCCCCGTCTCCTTTATATTCTCTCTTTCTTCCAATCCTTTCTCCCAAGGCCAATTTTTTCTCCCCCCCTTCTTTTTCTTTTTGTGGTTTATTGCATCACAGCTGCACCCAGGAGACTGCTAATGCACTCTGAATGTCATAATGTGACAGGCCCCATTACCCAAACTGACTCTCACCGGGTACTTATTACAGGATGTTCCAGTTCTGCCTTTGTGCTTTGTACAGTATGTGCACAGGCACAGAGGGGTCGCGCACGTGTGTTTGTGTGTGCGCGTGGTCATGGCGTTGTTCTCTGACCAGGGCGGCAGAATATCGTCAGTGTTGGGTCACGGTGTAAACCTTGTAAACCTTTTTCCACAATTTTGTAACCCATTTTTTGTCAAAGCCACTGCTTTTCACCTGACAGGAGGGAGTTTCCCCGGGAGGACGTAGAGTGTGGAAGGAACACGATATTCCAACCAGTTCCTTTCCCCTCCATCAGGCGCCCCGGCTGGCCAGGGGGAGGCAGTATAGAGACCAGGATTACTGCATGTTTTTTGTGAGGGTACCTACCCTAGGACAGTGTTTCTCAAATGGGGGTACGTGTACCCCTAGGGCTACACAGGGGTACTGCAGGGGGTACGTGAGAAAAACTAGAAAATGGGAATATCTATTTAGTGTTATCGTCAATGATAAAACATTGACAGGCATTGTGTGAACCTGCTCATTTGTAAATTGTTAAACCAAATTACATCAATACCTTGATTAGTACAACTGTATAGAAAGCTGAATAAAAAGCAATGTTTATTTGCCACAATGCTGTTTTATTTTGAACATATTGGCATGGGAGCTGGACTTTTGAGGAACCACTGCCCTAGGAGACACGGGGAGAACATGAGACACGGGGAGAACATGAAAACTCCACACAGAAAGGCCCTTTTGCCAACCCCACCTAAGGTGTGGGCGCTGATAACGCAGAAAACCATCCTTTTTTATTATCAGTTTGAAAACATTTTAAAATGGTGAAGATAGACGATCTACAAGCTCACATGCGACGGGATGTGAGCTTGTAGAGCGTCTATCTTCACTGCTTTCGTGCAACACCTGTATGATGAAGTAGGGCGTTCATTTTCAAATAAAAAAAACCCATAAAAAGTAAATATTTGGAGATACAAGGATTCTGCCTCACAGCAATATGTGACCAGGAGGAGTGCCTGCTCTGTAGTCTGTAGCCATATCTGATGTTGAAATGGACATGGGGTCTGGGATTATGGAGTGATTAATTTGCAGGGGAAGATGTTGGAGGGTGGGGTGGAGGGGCGTCACAAGGGGTAGGAAAGTGGGACTGAGTTACCAGGGCCCAAGGTGGAGGGGCCCTATAGTAACTTTAGCTATTGAAAAATAGCAGATATACAAGCTCACAGCGCGGCACCGAGTGCCGCGCTGCGAGCTTGTAGATCTGCTATTTTTGAAAAGTCGTGAAAACGTGCGCAAATCTTTGAATATGTATTTTTTAAGCGAACATTTGTAACTCAAATTTTGCTTCTGGGATCGAGGGGTCCCTGGAACTAAATATTTTGAGATGGGGGTCTAGCTGTGGCCAAATACATATCATCTTGGGGGTCCTTCACATGAAAACGTTTGAGCACCACTGACATAGAAACATAAGTTTCTTGCACACATTTTCACGATTTTTCAAAAATAGCAGATCTACAAGCTCGCAGCGCGGCACTCGGTGCCGCGCTGTGAGCTTGTATATCTGCTATTTTTCAAAAGTTAACATTCATGGGGGGCCCGCAGTGAATCCTTGTACCCAGGGCCCAGAATTTGGTGTGACGCCCCCGGTGGGGTGGAGGGCGAAGGAGAGGGGACAGTGGTCACCCAAGCATCCGGGATAATCCAGTCTTAATGTAGTGAATAATGCGGCCTACGGGTGGCAATCCGCTTTCCGTCCGCACTGATCTCCATCACAATGACATGTGATATTGTGAGGGGCTTTGACTCGCTGTCTTAGCTTTCACATATTCATGTGTATTTCTATTATAATGTATCATTTATTTATTGTTTTATATACTGTATATATATATATATATATATATATCGTCATTGTCGGGCAGAAACCTTGTATCTCCAAATTTCAAATTTGTACTTTTTTTCATAAAGTAAAGCCCTGCTTCATCATACAAGACTGTCACACAAAACTAGTGAAAATAGCAGATCTAAAAGCACACAGCGCCTTGCAGTTAGAAGGCGTTGTGTGCTTGTAGATCGGCTATTTTCACTATTTTAAATAATCTTTAAAATGATGAATACAAAAGAACAGTTATGGACATACAAGGTTTCCACCCAACAACAACGATATATATACAAATTTCTTCCTGTTGTTTCTTCCCAATTAGCATAAAGGGGTTGATGATTCTCTGTTATTCAGTTGTTTTGGTATTGTTTTGTTTTTACCGAATCAGTTCCCAGATTGTAGACTTTCTAACATGACCATCCCGCGCTCCAGGACTTGAAATACCTGCAGAACCTTTTTGAAGGATAATATTCACAATCACAAAGGAACTATAGCGTCCATCCACCGACTCTGCCAGACTTCACTGACAAAGACAGCTCTTATTAACTTCTTATCACTGGTAAAAAAACGTGGCATTAAGTGTAACCCGCCCTTAAAGTGAGCGGCCATAAATCACCTCCTATCATCAATCAGTGCAGGTGAGGCGAGGCGAGGTCACAGAAGGGCCTGGTCCTCTGCATGAACAGTGTGTTGTGTTCAGCGTTAGCCGCAGGCATGAAGGCCTGACGATACATAGAATGGGTTCTGATAAATGCACTCGCTCTACATCAGTAAGTGTTTACAGGCTTAGAGGAGGAAGAGCCCCCCCCCCCCCCCCCCCCCCCTTGTCCCCATGGCATTGGTAAACTGTCTCTGTGGATGTACAGCAGTGAAACAGTCTTCTAACTTCACTGTGTGTGTATGGGTATGTGTGTGTGTGTGTGTGTGTGTGTGTGTGTGTGTGTGTGTGTGTGTGTGTGTGTGTGTGTGTGTGTGTGTGTGTGTGTGTGTGTGTGTGTGCGTACATGTGTGTATGTGTGTACAGTACAGTACAGTGTGTGATAGGTAGATGAGGGAACAATATAGTATGTGCGTGTGTCTACCTTTGTGTTATTTAGTGTGTGTGTGTGTGTGTAGTGTGTGTAATTATACGTATATATACTCTATATACAGTATACAAACACACACGCACACATGCGCGTGTCTACTACAGTATATAATGTTCAAGTTGATGATGACTGGTGAGCGCATATTGCATATTTCTTTTTGTTTTCTGTGTACGTTTGTATGTGAAAACAAAAGCATTCAAGAGTTCAAATTCACAGGTGCTTCCTCTGCACCCCCACATTTGCATGTGTTTTGAATTTGCTCCTCCGGGCGAAATAACCCCAACTCCTTTCATGCCAGGAGTCCTTGAAAGCTACAGCATTCTGCCTTTGGGGGGTTATGATATAGCATAGCATGGGATGATTTATGACATCTAAAATATTGCACTTCTATCTTTAGATGGTGGAGAATGCCCTCAAGGCATGTCAGGGACGGTGTCGGTTCAGTGTTCACACATTCACGTAACAAACTCCCCTTCACGTCACAATCAAGTCAGATCACCCAGTTATGTCGAAAGAATGGCACATCTATCTCTTTGTGGCGGATATGGTGTGTGTGCGTGCGTGCGTGCGTGCAGGGACGTGCTGGGCCCCTGATTCAGCCTGGGAAAAAGAGTTGGAGAGGCCCTCATTTATTTTATTTTTTTTATATTTCGTCGTTGTCGGGTGGAAACCTTATATGTCCAAAACCGTTTGTTTTGTACTTATCATTTTAAAAAGGATTTAAACTAGTGAAAACAGCCGATCTACAAGCACACAACCCCTCGCACCGCGAGGCGTTGTGTGCTTGTAGATCTGCTGTTTTCACTACTTTTGTGCAACAGCCTTGTATGAAGAAGCAGGGCTTTGCTTTGGAAAAAATGTATACATTTGAAACTTGGAGATACAAGGTTTCTGCCCGACAGTGACGATTTACTTTGTTGGCCGCAAAGCCCCCAAAATGGAACGAAGGACGACATTTTATTTATTTATTTTTCCTAATGGCCGGCCTGGACCGACCGGGAATGAACCGGCCGTTCGGGAGTTGTCCCGCTTTTCCCAATGGCCAGCACGTCCCTGCGTGCGTGTGTGCGTGCGTGCATGCGCGGTTGCGTGCGTGCGTGTAGGAAATGGTTGGATATTATTCAGTTTCCCAGCTCAGCGGTTTTCATGTAGGTAGCGAGCAGCTGGTTGGGGTAACAAAAAGTTGATGACCAAATTTCCCAGGAGCCTCTCTGTTTGTTCTCTTTAAAAGGAGGACACACATTCAGCGCCACAGCAGCCAAGTTAAGAACAAATTCATTATAACCGTTTGGCTTTCCCCCCCTGCACCCCTATTGGACTTGTAAACAGACACTATTATGTGGGGTAAAGCCACTCGAGGAGATCTTTCCGTTCTTGCTGTGAGTTATTATTATTCAGTCTGATAATTTGCCGAGAAAAAAAATGCAAATATGCTCACAATGGCAGTTATTCCCAGGTTACAAACAGAGTCTGGCGCCGCCGCTCTCTTCTGTAGAAATACTATCAGTCGAATGTCTGAGTTCCTCTCTGTCTTCTCCTAATCCCATCAAAAGGCACCCCTCCCCCACCCCTTTTAATTGCTCTCGGTATCTGTCCTCCAATGTGGAGTGTCTCGAAGAATCCCTGTTAATGGAATGTTCTCCTTAACGAGTCCCAATAATGTCGGCAGTAACAATGAAGGTGTCGGGGAGGGATCATGATTCTCCATCTGCTCCCTGCGTCCCCCCATCTCGCCTTCGTCAGACGATAGCGTTCTTATCTTGGCGGTCACCCCCGCTGGAGAGGCACCAGGGGGGCCTTTTGTCAGGAGACACCCCCTCTCCGCCTTTATCTTAGATCCTCGGAATGATTTCCACCTCACATTGGGAACTGGAACTCTCACAATTGTGTGTGCGTGCGTGCGTGTGCATGTGCGTGTGCGTGCGTGCACATTCAGGCAGATCCGTGTGAATATCACAGTGGAGTATGTTCGTATTCCAGAGGTACTGATGGAAGGTAACTGCATACAACCGTTAGAGTTACCGTGCTGAAGTAGCTTTGAAGAGTTGGCAACTTCTTTCACTATGATACCGATATCGTATGATAATGATAACCATAAATAGGATGGCTTCCCCCGAACGGCCAAACCTTTGGCCTAATAATGAATTAACACATTCTGTGCCATTGAGGAGTAAGTTCTTACTTTCATTCATTGGCGGTTCTGTGCCATTGAGGAGTATGTCCGGACATTGGACTTATTAATATTTCATATCAAAGCGCGGTCTACTGTACCCGCTGGTGTGCAGGAACTTCATTTCCCATGTTGCTTTGGGCGATGGTGACGTCATTAAGCCGCGCCGGCCCCATCCGCTCCCATTATAAAGCTGAGCCTTTACACTGCGTTTTCTCTGTATTTCTCATCAGATCGCGGCAATCGGCCCGAAAGGCTATTTTTTACCGGGCTCTATCTAAGCGCATGATTTTTGCGGCAGCAATGTTTCTCCTCTCCGTGAAAAAAGAGAAGTAAAAAGACGTGTACACGGAAGTTTGATTGCATAACATGCACGCACGCGTGTTGCGCGTCACTTCCTGTGGGCCGTAGAAATAGGGCAAATCTATGAAAAACCCTGGCACAGGGCACCATCTAGTGGGCGAAAATAGGTGGCACTGTATCAAAGGGGATTGGATTTTACTAGTGAGTGCAGGAACTGTTGACTTTGTGTAGTTTTCACTCTACTTTATACACACAAATTTCTAGACAAGCATTTTTACTCCATCTTGAGTAATGTTATTTTAATAATGATCATTTCAATAACAGTGTTTCGCTCATTACGTATATGTACAATGATGAATAAACATTGAATATAAAACAGTGAGGAGATAATTTGACAAATGACAATTCATTTATGCAGGTTATATTAAGAATAGGCCTAGGCTTGCCTATTTAAAGCCAGACTGCGGACCTGTACATTCCAGTGGGGATATGTTTTGGTATATGAAATGCTGGAGAGCTTTTAATTTGAAATGACACAGTAGGAAGCAGAGACACTTATAAACTGGCCATTTCGCCAGTTGTGAAATTGAGATTGAGCAACTGTATGGCCTGTTTGTCACCCAAAACTGAATCAGGCAGTGTTTGGGCTTTTTTGCATTTATTGATAGGACAGTAGACTGACTGCACAGGAACAGTTTTTGTTGGACTGAATAGGTGAAATGTTTCCACAAGCTGTTTTGATCACATAGGCTAGAGCAGTGGTTCTCAACCTTTTCAGCCCGCGACCCCCAAAATAATCATATTTTAACTGGGGACCCCCCACCCTGACGAGCACTAAGAGTTGAGGCATTACTTTTTGTATATCAGGGTTATATTGTGAAAATAGCAGATCTACATGCTCACAACGCCTCGTAACGGCTATTTTCACAATTTCTGCCTCTAATATTTGATAATATGGCCAATGTTTTAGAGGTATTAAAAAGTATTTAAATTGACACGTTAGAAATGTGTACATAGGCTAACCTCTATACACTTAAACTTTATGTTGGTTTGTTTACTGTTGTTTGAAACAATGTTTCACATTAAGCTAATCATCTGGGGAACCCCCAAAATAATTTGGGGACCCCCCTGGGGGTTTCCGACCCACAGGTTGAGAACCACTGGGCTAGAGGGATGATTGCTATGCGATCGGCTAATTTGTTCAGACTCAGATTGAACATTAATGTCACATCACATATTTTGCTAGTGTAAACATTATTAAACATTAAAAAAGGAAAAGACTGCCATGTTCTGTCAGGTGTTTGATTGTTTGTTTATACAGGTGTAAAAGAAATTCAAATTTCCAAGCTCCCAACATTTGCACTTTGAAGAAAGGAGTAAAGAACATTAAGAAAGAAACAAGAGACAATATATTCCCAATATACAATGAGCAATGTCTATAAGTGTAAACAAGGTACATGATTGAAAATAGCAATACAACTAGACAAATAGCAGCAGATAAAATCACTGTATCTTGTGCATGATAATAGTAGCAATAAAATGAGACAGAAATGCTTCAATTGCAGAAGGTATTGTTGGTTTTAGGCCAACCAGCCAACCAATATATGCTGTAACTTCACCACTTAGTCAGTCTAGGCAGAAGTCATGAGTAAGTCAAACATCCCTCCCTCATAACAAAAAAATAATTACAGTTGTTGCCCTGAAGTGATAGCCTACTCAACTGAGAGGAAATACCACATTCAGCTGCTGCTTGAAGCTCCATAGCTTTTGAGTGTTGTTGCATAGCGTCGTTGTCGGGTGAAAACCTTGTATGTCCAAACTGTTCGTTTTGTATTTATCATTTTTAAAATGATTTACTAGTGAAAACAGACGATCTACAAGCACACAACGCCTCGCACCGCGAGGCGTTGTGTGCTTGTAGATCTGCTGTTTTCACTACTTTTGTGCGACGGCCTTGTGTGATGAAGCAGGGCTTTACTTTGCGAAAGAATGTACAAATTTGAAACTTGGAGATACGAGGTTATCACCCGACAATAGACAGGAGGAGAGAGAGAGAGAGAGAGCGAGAGCAGAGGCAGTGTGTGGTTTATCTCCATAATGGGAAACAGGATATGAGGCTGTTGTTGCTGTCCTTGGTGTTTCTGGTCCTCCTGCCTTGTCACCACGCCGCTGAGTGATGGAGGAGGAAATCAGCCCGAAGAGTGAAGAGTACATAAGGGTCGCAGGGGTTAAGAACCAATGAGCTCTAGTCGGTAATGGGATTGGCTTGCTGGGTTGGCTGGCTGGCCGGGGCACGTACGCACGCACGTGCACCCTCACACACATCAGGCGAATGTCATGAAAGGTGATCGGAGTAAGAAAAAAAGAGTGATGTGCACGGCGTCAGCGGTGAAAGATGGAATGGATGACCGTAGCGTGGAGTGTGGTGCTCTGGGAGTTTGCCATGGGAAGGATCAATACGATGATTGAATGACTGACAGTCACCTTACCACCATACCTCCTCAGCTGTAATTACTGTGCTGGAATAGTCCCCCCACACCCCCGCCTCCACCGATCATAAATCCCAATCTTACTGTTGTGTGACAGCAGTAGTGTGTCAGGCCACGTCAAAAGAGTTATGGATGGAATGGTCCCGACTTTGTCTACTTTCACACTCTGAAAAGGTACACAAGGTGTTGGCTTTGTGCCTTGCAAGTTAATGCTTTGTCAGTTTCCGTAATTAGTGTGGTTGCAACCAGACTATGGTATTTGTCCGACTTTATTCCTTCCATCCTTCCATCCCCTCCTAGATCATTTTTTTTGCTGCGCTACTCCTCCCACAGTGAAACACACTTGGGCCATATGTCAAATCGACCGGCTTCATCGGGAATCGATTTCTTGCATTTTGCTGAGGGATACGTTATATATAGTTTAATTTATATAAATGTATTCATTAATTAATTTTCTCCATTGACTTTAATTAAAAATGTTACTTGTCCCAAATATGGAGATGAATGACATCATAGACCAGATGAGACTGACACAGTATGTCCATATATGGGCATTCCAAGATATAGGCTTAATATTGATGACTCCATATATGGGCATTATCTATTAGTGAATTCAATTTACCCATTGACTTGAATGGGAAACTTTCAAATGTTAAGACGAAATTCATTTGCAAGTGTGACTTATGTCACAGCAACCACAGTTGTAATTTCCAATTGTATCTTTCTAGTGTTGGAACGTAGCTTGTAGATCAGCTAGATTATGTAACCTTGAATAATTGTCGACTTGGTGGGAAAAATGCACAATTGATCGTAAATCCAATGAGCTACAACTCAATGTTTTATTATGTCAATTCAACTAAAGCAGTGCTCGTTGATACACCGCTGTGTAGACTACAGTGCTTGCTCGGACACATCATAGCTCAAAAACCGCAACGTGTTGAACTGATTTGGGAAAGGTGGAACGATAAACTATTCCAGACAGAGACATTATTTTACCTGGGATCAGAGCACACAAGCGGAGTGGAGCGATGACAAAAGCTGCTCCGCGCTCCAGAGGGCTCTTGTCCCACTCGCTCGTCGCTCTGGTCGGCCACCGGGCCGCTCCATTCCCCGCCGCTCCGTCGCTCAACTTGATTTTCACATTTCTCGCTCCGCGCTCGCTCCACGCTCCGCTCAGGGCCGTCAATCAGAGTCAAAAAAGTAGTTTGCTACCATGTCCGAAACACTTTCTCCTTTGCCAGTGTGTTCCCAACACAAATGGCTGCGCTAACGTGAGCCTCGGCTTTGATGGAGACTTGGAGAGCTTTCCACGCGCCACTGTTTTGTTGGAAACATGCGGTGCGCGGACCCAACAGGATCGGCTCGGAGCCGGAGGAGGGTCGGCGCTCAGACCCATTATGAAAGTCGCTCGCTCACGCTCAACTAAAACACGGCTCGCTCCGCTCCCCGCACCGCTCGCGCTCCACTCTGCTCGTATGCTCTGCCTGGGATACACCTTCTGGTTCTACTTGAATGTTGGAAGAAGAGGAAGTCCGTACACTGTTCCAGAACTCCAGCGACAATTTTATTAAAGATAGCTGACAATAGGTAAAGAGTACCCTCTTATGGATGCAATGGTACCGACCAGTCCGACGTTACATATATTGTGTCCACCATTTTATATACAATATATGACGACAATAACAATAATAACAGGGAAATTATTTTGTTGACCGCCCTGTTTTGTAACGAGGTCGACATAAACCTGTATGAATGAGTACGAATAGGTTTAATGCAAAATGCTCTCTGGCGAATTTCGTAACGCCCCCCAGTGTGCAAGTATCTACTACCGTAACTCAGGCTTAAGCATTTCTTACAGTAAAGCCCTCTGAATGGGTGGGCAAGCTACATAAACGTCTAAAATGTGGCGTAATTTGATTGCTTTTCCATAGAGGCAAAAGCAAATTTCGGCATTGAACGTTGTTCCCAAGGGTATTATAAAAGAATAATCATCCTGCGATGTTTAGGCCATCATTGTATATCACACACAATGACGGCCTCACCCCTGCGCTTTTCTCTTCAAACAAAGACAGATGACTGCAAACTGATTTACATTCATTTTGGATGATGAAACACCACAGGGAGAGTTAAATAATGAAAAGATGAAAGAGGTCTATTTCTCGTCTCTTCGTGTTTTATTTTGCCAGGCTTGGCTTTGCAGCGCAGACTGTCAGCAACCTGCCTCACGTTTCATACAACATGCACACTTAACGTGGGAATGCCATGCTGCCAGAGTAGAACCCTCATCTTGAGCAGCAAAGTGTCGCTCGCTTTCACTTTAACCTTTAAGTCATACTGTGTAACATTCATTGCAGGAGTCTTTCTTTTTTTTTGGCAACACCTCTCGTAGCTCGTAGACAATCATTTTGTCACTGTCGGGCAGAAACCTCGTATCTCCAAGTTTCAAATGTGTTTGTTCATCATATACTGTAAGACTGTCGGACAAAGCTAGTGGAAATAGTAGATCTACAAGCACAAAACATCACGCAGCATCTATTAAATATATATATCACTTTTCACTATTGAATATATAATATATAAATCTGTTTTAAAATGATGAATACAAAATGGTTTTGGAAATATGGTTTCCACCCGACAACAAGGATTTGATGACCGGGTGGCTGCTCAGTAGGAGACTCTTTGAGTCTGTGGATAGTCTCCGCCGGTCATCAAATTATTGGCTCAGGAATGTGACAAAGGCAAAAAAAAACTTCAAGACTTCATGGGGTGTGTAATTGATAGAAAATAAGTATTTTTTGGAGTGAACTACTCCTTTAACCTCCCGCTGTACTTTGCACTTATCCTTTTAGCTTGGCTACATTCATGATGTATTTCTGTAATTCTGGGTCCTGATGAGTCAAGGCAATCTTTCGGGTCTCAGCTCTAAAGGTTTGGGCACCCCTGCTGTATACTTGTACTGCACACCAGGGGTTCCCAAAGTGGGTGCCGCGGCACCCTAGGGTGCCGTGATACACAGGGGTGTAGCAGAATAATTTGATAACATTTATAATTCATCAATATCACTTCACTATAAATGGCTAAACAGACCTGATTTGCACTGTACTTGATGAGTTCTTTTTCCATCTACGGTCAACTCTCTTCACCAAAAATAGCTGATCTACAAGCTCACAACGCGTCGCATTGTGAGCTTTTAGATCGGCTATTTTTGGTGAACCTTCCCCCCAGAATAGGGATGATGGGGTTCAAGTGGTTAGACGGCCAGTATAACGTTATTTTCACTCAATTCTGATGGAAACGGATATTTCTCCAATATGATGTAATATTCTAAAAATGAACAGTGTAATGCTGGTTGCACACTCTACTGCGTTTTTTCGTTGCGTTTTGGAAATCCGAAATCCATCCGAAAGCATTTTTCAGGCCAGGGAGAGAGAGAGAGCAAAGGACCCAGTGGTACAGTTGCGAAAATCGGGAAAAAATTAACCCATCAATTTATGTGGATGTGGAACCCTGGTCCGAAAATAAA